>NC_069508.1:34773313-35073313 GCF_027579735.1 Bombina bombina | reverse complement strand
AAACTTTATTTTGGGTGTGGATTATTTTCAGCAGGAATTGGCTGTCTTTATTTTATCCCTCCCTCTCTAGTGACTCTTGCGTGGAAAGATCCACATCTTGGGTAATCATTATCCCATACGTCACTAGCTCATGGACTCTTGCTAATTACATGAAAGAAAACATAATTTATGTAAGAACTTACCTGATAAATTAATTTCTTTCATATTAGCAAGAGTCCATGAGGCCCGCCCTTTTTTTGGGGTGGTTATGATTTTTGTATAAAGCACAATTATTCCAATTCCTTATTTTATATGCTTTCGCACTTTTTTATCACCCCACTTCTTGGCTATTCGTTAAACTGAATTGTGGGTGTGGTGAGGGGTGTATTTATAGGCATTTTGAGGTTTGGGAAACTTTGCCCCTCCTGGTAGGAATGTATATCCCATACGTCACTAGCTCATGGACTCTTGCTAATATGAAAGAAATGAATTTATCAGGTAAGTTCTTACATAAATTATGTTTTTTTGCAGTACAGCGGTCCCACCCCTTGCTCTCTCTCTATCCCCCCTCTCTTTTGTGCTCTCTTCCCCCTCTCTTTTGTGCTCTCTCCCCCCCTCTCTTTTGCGCTCTCTCCCCCCACTCTTTTGCGCTCTCTCCCCACTCTCTTTTACGCTCTCTCCCCCCTCTCTTTTGCGCTCTTTCCCCCCTCTCTTTTGCGCTCTCTCCCCCTCTCTTTTGCGTACTCTCCCCCCTCTCTTTTGCACACTCTCCCCCCTCTCTTTTGCGCACTCTCCCCCTCTCTTTTGTGCACTCTCCCCCCTCTCTTTTGTGCTCTCTCCCCCCTCTCTTTTGTGCACTCTCCCCCCTCTCTTTTGCTGTCTCTCTACCCCCTCTCTTTTGCTGTCTCCCTCCCCCTCTCTTTTGTACTCTCTCCCCCTCTCTTTTGCTGTTTCTCTCCCCCCGCACTTTTGCTGTCTCTCTCCCTCCTCTCTTTTGCTGTCTCTCTCCCCCCTCTCTTTTGCTGTCTCTTTACCCCTCTTTTTTGCTGTCTCTCTCCCTCCTCTCTTTTGCTATCTCTCTCCCTCCTCTCTTTTGCTGTCTCTCTCCCCCCTCTCTTTTGCTGTCTCTCTCCCCCACTCTTTTGCGCTCTCTCCCCACTCTCTTTTACGCTCTCTCTCCCCTCTCTTTTGTGCTCTTTCTCCCCTCTCTTTTGCGCTCTCTCCCCCCTCTCTTTTGCGTACTCTCCCCCCTCTCTTTTGCACACTCTCCCCCCTCTCTTTTGCGCACTCTCCACCTCTCTTTTGTGCACTTTCCCCCCTCTCTTTTGTGCTCTCTCCCCCCTCTCTTTTGCGTACTCTCCCCCCTCTCTTTTGCACACTCTCCCCCCTCTCTTTTGCTGTCTCTCTCTCCCCTCTCTTTTGCTGTCTCTCTCCCCACACTCTTTTGCGCTCTCTCCCCACTCTCTTTTACGCTCTCTCTCCCCTCTCTTTTGTGCTCTTTCCCCCCTCTCTTTTGCGCTCTCTCCCCCCTCTCTTTTGCGTACTCTCCCCCCTCTCTTTTGCACACTCTCCCCCCTCTCTTTTGCGCACTCTCCACCTCTCTTTTGTGCACTCTCCCCCCTCTCTTTTGTCCTCTCTCCCCCCTCTCTTTTGTGCACTCTCCCCCCTCTCTTTTGCTGTCTCTCTACCCCCTCTCTTTTGCTGTCTCTCTACTCCCTCTCTTTTGCTGTCTCTCTCCCCCCTCTCTTTTGTACTCTCTCCCCCTCTCTTTTGCTGTCTCTCTCCCCCCGCACTTTTGCTGTCTCTCTCCCTCCTCTCTTTTGCTGTCTCTCTCCCCCCTCTCTTTTGCTGTCTCTCTACCCCTCTTTTTTGCTGTCTCTCTCCCTCCTCTCTTTTGCTGTCTCTCCTCCCTCTCTTTTGCGCTCTCTTCCCCCTCTCTTTTGCGCTCTCTCCCCCCTCTCTTTTGCGCACTCTCCCCCTCTCTTTTGCGCACTCTCCCCCTCTCTTTTGTGCACTCTCCCCCCTCTCTTTTGCTGTCTCTCTCCCCCCTCTCTTTTGCTATCTCTCTCCCCCCTCTCTTTTGCTGTCTCTCTCCCCCTCTCTTTTGCTGTCTCTCTCCCCCCTCTCTTTTGCTGTCTCTCTCCCCCTCTCTTTTGCTGTCTCTCTCCCCCCCTCTCTTTTGCGCTCTCTCCCCCCACTCTTTTGCGCTCTCTCCCCACTCTCTTTTACGCTCTCTCCCCCCTCTCTTTTGCGCTCTTTCCCCCCTCTCTTTTGCGCTCTCTCCCCCTCTCTTTTGCGTACTCTCCCCCCTCTCTTTTGCACACTCTCCCCCCTCTCTTTTGCGCACTCTCCCCCTCTCTTTTGTGCACTCTCCCCCCTCTCTTTTGTGCTCTCTCCCCCCTCTCTTTTGTGCACTCTCCCCCCTCTCTTTTGCTGTCTCTCTACCCCCTCTCTTTTGCTGTCTCTCTCCCCCTCTCTTTTGTACTCTCTCCCCCTCTCTTTTGCTGTTTCTCTCCCCCCGCACTTTTGCTGTCTCTCTCCCTCCTCTCTTTTGCTGTCTCTCTCCCCCCTCTCTTTTGCTGTCTCTTTACCCCTCTTTTTTGCTGTCTCTCTCCCTCCTCTCTTTTGCTATCTCTCTCCCTCCTCTCTTTTGCTGTCTCTCTCCCCCCTCTCTTTTGCTGTCTCTCTCCCCCACTCTTTTGCGCTCTCTCCCCACTCTCTTTTACGCTCTCTCTCCCCTCTCTTTTGTGCTCTTTCTCCCCTCTCTTTTGCGCTCTCTCCCCCCTCTCTTTTGCGTACTCTCCCCCCTCTCTTTTGCACACTCTCCCCCCTCTCTTTTGCGCACTCTCCACCTCTCTTTTGTGCACTTTCCCCCCTCTCTTTTGTGCTCTCTCCCCCCTCTCTTTTGCGTACTCTCCCCCCTCTCTTTTGCACACTCTCCCCCCTCTCTTTTGCTGTCTCTCTCTCCCCTCTCTTTTGCTGTCTCTCTCCCCACACTCTTTTGCGCTCTCTCCCCACTCTCTTTTACGCTCTCTCTCCCCTCTCTTTTGTGCTCTTTCCCCCCTCTCTTTTGCGCTCTCTCCCCCCTCTCTTTTGCGTACTCTCCCCCCTCTCTTTTGCACACTCTCCCCCCTCTCTTTTGCGCACTCTCCACCTCTCTTTTGTGCACTCTCCCCCCTCTCTTTTGTCCTCTCTCCCCCCTCTCTTTTGTGCACTCTCCCCCCTCTCTTTTGCTGTCTCTCTACCCCCTCTCTTTTGCTGTCTCTCTACTCCCTCTCTTTTGCTGTCTTTCTCCCCCCTCTCTTTTGTACTCTCTCCCCCTCTCTTTTGCTGTCTCTCTCCCCCCGCACTTTTGCTGTCTCTCTCCCTCCTCTCTTTTGCTGTCTCTCTCCCCCCTCTCTTTTGCTGTCTCTCTACCCCTCTTTTTTGCTGTCTCTCTCCCTCCTCTCTTTTGCTGTCTCTCCTCCCTCTCTTTTGCGCTCTCTTCCCCCTCTCTTTTGCGCTCTCTCCCCCCTCTCTTTTGCGCACTCTCCCCCTCTCTTTTGCGCACTCTCCCCCTCTCTTTTGTGCACTCTCCCCCCTCTCTTTTGCTGTCTCTCTCCCCCCTCTCTTTTGCTATCTCTCTCCCCCCTCTCTTTTGCTGTCTCTCTCCCCCTCTCTTTTGCTGTCTCTCTCCCCCCTCTCTTTTGCTGTCTCTCTCCCCCTCTCTTTTGCTGTCTCTCTCCCCCCTCTCTTTTGCTATCTCTCTCCCCCCTCTCTTTTGCTGTCTCTCTCCCCCCTCTCTTTTGCTGTCTCTCTCCCCTCTCTCTTTTGCTGTCACTCTCTCTCCCTCTCTCTATCCCCACTCTTCTGCTCTCTCTATCCACCCTGCCTTTTCTGCTCCCTCTCTCTATTCCCCCTCTTTAGAGCTCTCTGTCTCCCGACATCTGCTGGTGCAATGCTGAATACGGAGAGCGCATTGCTCTCCACATTCAGCAAGGTCTTGCGGACCAGATCCACAACGTTGGATAAGGTCCGCAAGACCTTTGTTAATTGGCCTCTAATTCTTCATTTGCATGCATTTTCTGTAAAATCTGTATCTGCAAATTGTGCAGGATCTCACCTACATCTGTCTCTGATTGGCCACATCAAAGAAGACAATCATATTTTATAAATAATTTCAAGGAGTTTACCCCTGGGCTGCTCCGAGTTTGCAAAACAAATGGCATTTTATAGACAGTTTACATGTAGATCAAATATGAATGCAGAAAGATATGTATACATTTTGGAGCAACATATGCTGCCATACAGTTGTCATCTTTCCAGGGACGTCTCTGCATTTTCCAGCAGGACACCGCCAAACCACATTCTGCCAAGATTACAAGCGCATGGTTGCTTAAGCAGAGAGTGCTGGTGCTAGCATGGCCTGTCTGCAGTCCTGACCTGTCTCTGATTGAGCATTTTTTTACAGAAAGGGTGGTGGATTCATGGAATAAACTTAAAAAATGCCTAGGACATGAATAACGCTATACTAAAGAAAAAGTAACATGTAATATGGGTAGACTTGATGGGACTTTTTGGTTCTTATCTACCGTCAAATTCTATGTTTCTATAAGGTAATGAAGGCCCCGTACAGTTGCGCAGCAGAAGACATGCATAATAGATGAATGGGGAAAATTCCACTTGCTAAACCAACTGCACCTTCTTACATAGATGTAATGTCAATGACTGGTATATGGGCTTTGTTGGGGGCTGAAGACACTGATATATGACGACCTAATGATAGAGTGAACACTTATAAGGGGATGGATTTTGAGATTATTGTGTGGCGGATATTCACTAAGGCTCTGGGTAAGTGTGATGATGGGAGGTGAGTCCCATACTCACATACCTATGCGCTGAGGCAATTTGAGTATTGATAATTTTGGTGCTCATTAATAGGCGGTTCTATTCCGCTATAGTTGGTCTTTATGGTTGGTTCTTATGGTTCGATCTGGGATAAAATTAACGTAGGCTTGAGGGTTGATTTGTTGACGTATACACTATACAGCTTGTGAGTGTTGTTGTGTTGGGTTGCCATAGTAACCTTTGCCACACATGATTATTTTGTTGTGAGTGCGCTTTACAATTCTGCAATATACTATACAGCTTGTGAGTGTTGTTGTGCTGGGTTGCCATAGAAACCTTTGCCACACATGATTACTTTGTTGTGAGTGCGCTTTACAATTCTGCTTTCCAAATTGGCTGGAGTCAATGTTTACATTTAGAGACCGAGATGATGTTTTGTTTCTAATAGTACTGACACATTGAGGCAGAGAGATGTACATGAGCCACTACGATGTATATTTTTACACGCCCAAAGGAGGCGGTGTTGAATGACCAGTTGCACGCTCTCTGGGCATGCTAAGCAGCGATTACGTCAGACATATGGAAATGATGCTATTTACTTCCTGAAGACACTAACTGAGAGATTTATAATGACAGTTTTGTATACATGCAATAAAGTCAGGGTGTTTGGTGCAGGCATAATTTGTTGTGACATCTTTTACACGCCCACCATGGGTGGGACTATACAGGGAGTGATGAACACAAGTGACACCCCCCCCCCCTTGTGTACGGTCGCAATTTGGTGCTCTTTTGGGTCTATGGACAGGCGATGTGTCTGCCTGATATTGTATCTGTAAATATCCATACTCATATAAGCCACCGGACTGATATGGGAACAGTATGTATATCATTTTGTACGTGATATTATATGGTAATATGGAGGGGTGTGACAAGGTTGTCAGCTTCCTATTGGCCAGCTCCCTATTGGTTGCATATCAAGTTTGTTTACATTTCCCTTAATTCTCTTATACAAACTGCTGTGATGGGATCAGAGTGGATCAACCTTGATGTTTATCTTGTTTATATCATTTTTTTACTGTACATTTGTTCACTTTGTGAATTTTACAATATCCAATGATTTCTTAACACTTAACGATGTGTATAGCACAGGCAGATGATGTCACTAATTGAATATACACTAGGACAGCTATGATTTGCTGAACTGTAAGAGGAGGGTCACAAGGAGGTATAAAAGGTTTGGTTTGTTCACTTGTTGTTTGTCAGACGAAGGGAGTGTTTGTGTCCCGAAACATCACATATATATCACAGTTGACTGAAGTCCAGTGAGTACTTATTTAAAAAAAAAAATATATATATATATATATATATATATATATATATCATATTTACAGATATAAATAGAAATATTTATTTAGAAATAAAAATACATTTTTTTTTTTAATTGAAGTACATAGGAATGTAAAACATTTCTGTTAAAATCACATTAAAACTAAGAATGGGTGAATGTGTTTATATTCAAATTCGAATGTTACTTTGAATGTTATTTTAGAAATTCGATTTACATAATCTAATGTTAATAAGAATGAATAATCTTAAAAATTCGATAATAGAATGCTATTTACAGTTTTAGAATGTCACTTTCGAATTTGACTGTTTATAATTAGATCGAATGTCCACATTCTAAATTTCGCAACATTCGATTTAATAAATACTATTCAGAAGTTCAATAGTTAGTGTGGTAGGGAATTTAGTAAATTGATAAATAATAGATACAAATACTGTATATTACTTTTAATGTTTCTATTTCGAATATTGCATAATTTGATTATTACATTTAAAGAAAGCATTAGAAATAGTATTACAAATAAACGGCTAGATTACGAGTTTTGCGGTAATAGGGGTGCGTTGCTAATGAGCCTTTTTTTTTAACGCTACCTTAAGACAACGCTGGTATTACAGTTTTTTTTCAACCCGGCGTTAGCCGCAAAAAGGTGAGCGTAGAGCAAAATTTAGCTCCATATCTCACTTCAATTCCAGCGCTGCTTACGGTAGCGGTAAGCTGGCTAAACGTGCTCGTGCACGATTTCCCTATAGGAAACAATGGGGCTGAGCCGGCTGAAAAAAAACCTAACACCTGCAAAAAAGCAGCGTCCAGCTTCTAACGCAGCCCCATTGATTCCTATGGGGAAAGGAATTTTATGTCTACACCTAACACCCTAACATGAACCCCGAGTCTAAACACCCCTAATCTTACACTTATTAACCCCTAATCTGCCGTCCCCGACATTGTCGCCACCTACATTATATTATTAACCCCTAATCTGCCGCTCCGGACACCGCCTCCACCTACATTATACTTATGAACCCCTAATCTGCTGCCACCAACATCGCCAAACCCTACATTATATTTATTAACCCCTAATCTGCCACCCCCAAAGTCGCCGCAACCTAACTACATTTATTAACCCCTAATCTGCCCCCCCCAACATCGCCACTACTATATTAAAGTTATTAACCCCTAAACCTAAGTCTAAACCTAACCCTAACCCCCCTAAATTAAATATAATTTAAAATAATCTAAATAAAATTACTAAAATTAAATAAATTAATCCTATTTAAAACTAAATACTTACCTGTAAAATAAACCCTAAGCTAGCTACAATATAACTAATAGTTACATTTGTAGCTATCTTAGGGTTTATTTTTATTTTACAGGCAACTTTGTATTTATTTTAACTAGGTAGAATAGTTATTAAATAGTTATTAACTATTTAATAACTACCTAGTTAAAATAAATACAAATTTACCTGTAAAATAAATCCTAACCTAAGTTACAATTACACCTAACACTACACTATCATTAAATAAATTACCTAAACTACCTACAATTAATTACCATTAAATTAAATAAACTAAAGTACGAAAAACACTAAATTACAGAAAATAAAAAAATAATTACAATTTGTTTAAACTAATTACACCTACTCTAATCCCCCTAATAAAATAAAAAATAAAATAAAAAAGCCCCCTAAATAATAAAATTCCCTACCCTATACTAAATTACAAATAGCCCTTAAAAGGGTCTTTTGCGGGGCATTGCCCCAAAGTAATCAGCTCTTTTACCTGAAAAAAAAGACAATACCCCCCCAACATTACAACCCACCACCCACACACCCAACCCTACTCTAAAACCCACCCAATCCCCCTTTAAAAAAACCTAACGCTACCCCTTGAAGATCACCCTACCTTGAGCCATCTTCACCCAGCCGGGCACAAGTGGACCTCCAGAGGGGCAGAAGTCTTCATCCGATCCGGGCAGAAGAGGTCCTCCAAGTGGCAGAAGTCTTCATCCAGATGGCATCTTCTATCTTCATCCATCCGGAGCGGAGCGGGTCCATCTTCAATCCAGCTGATGCGGAGCCATCCTCTTCAAACGAAGTCCAAGCGAAGAATGAAGGTTCTTTTAAATGACGTCATCCAAGATGGCGTTCAATGAATTCTGATTGGCTGATAGGATTCTATCAGCCAATCAGAATTAAGGTAGGAAACATCCTATTGGCTGATCCAATCAGCCAATAGGATTGAGCTCGCATTCTATTGGCTGATTGGATCAGCCAATAGGATTGAACTTCTGCCGCTTGGAGGACCTCTTCTTCCCGGATCGGATGAAGACGTCTGCCCCTCTGGAGGTCCGCTTGTGCCCGGCTGGGTGAAGACGGCTCAATGTAGGGTGATCTTCAAGTGGTGGGTTGTAATGTTGGGGGGGGTATTGTCTTTTTTTCAGGTAAAAGAGCTGATTACTTTGGGGCAATGCCCCGCAAAAGGCCCTTTTAAGGGCTATTTGTAATTTAGTATAGGATAGGGAATTATTATTATTTTGGGGGGCTTTTTTATTTTATTAGGGGGATTAGAGTAGGTGTAATTAGTTTAAACAAATTGTAATTATTTTTTTATTTTCTGTAATTTAGTGTTTGTTGTTTTTCGTACTTTAGTTTATTTAATTTAATGGTAAGTAATTGTAGGTAGTTTAGGTAATTTATTTAATGATAGTGTAGTGTTAGGTGTAATTGTAACTTATGTTAGGATTTATTTTACAGGTAAATTTGTATTTATTTTAACTAGTTATTTATTAAATAGTTAATAACTATTTAATAACTGTTCTACCTAGTTAAAATAAATGCAAACTTGCCTGTAAAATAAATATAAACCCTAAGCTAGCTACAATGTAACTATTAGTTATATTGTAGCTATTTTAGGGTTTATTTTATAGGTAAGTATTTAGTTTTAAATAGGATTAATTTATTTAATTGTAGTAATTTTATTTAGATTATTTTAAATTATATTTAAGTTAGGGGGGGTTAGGGTTAGGTTTAGACTTAATATCTTTAATATAGTAGCGGCGACATTGGGGGGTGGCAGATTAGGGGTTAATAAATGTAGATAGGTGGCGGCGATGTAAGGCACGACAGATTAGGGGTTATTAAAATGAAACTAGTGTTTGCGAGGCTGGAATGCGGCGGTTTAGGGGTTAATATATTTTTTAAAGTGGCGGCAATGCTCAGTCGGAAGATTAGGGGTTAATATTTTTATAAAAGTGTTTCCGATGTGGGGGGGGCTCGGTTTATGGGTTAATTGGTAGTTTATGGGTGTTAGTGTACTTTTTAGCACTTTAGTTAAGAGTTTTATGTTACAGCGTTAGCCCATAAAACTCTTAACTACTGACTTTTAAATGCGGTAGGAGTCTTGACAGGAGAGGGTCTACCGCTCACGTCTTCCAAGACTCGTAATACCGGCATTAGGCAAGTCCCATTAAAAAGATAGGATACGCAATTGACGTAAGGGGATTTGCGGTAAGCTTGAGTCGCGGAAGAAAAGTGGGCGGTACACCTGTACCTGCCAGACTCGTAATACCAGCGGGCATTAAAAAGCAGCGTTGGGACCTCTCATCGCTGCTTTTTAACCCTAACGCAAGACTCATAATCTAGCCGATAGAAATTTGATTTTTTTTTTATTTGAATATTGCATAATTCAAATAGAATTATTAGAAAATTCAAATCAAATATTATATTCAAAGGGCCACTGTAAGTAAATATTTTCTATGCCTGTTACTAACTAACTACCCCAAATACGCTTTTTATCAATAGCATTTCATTAACATATCTCTACCGTATATCAGAAATCTTGTCTGCAAATTTAATTGTTTTCCAAACCCACTCCGTGGGTATCCTTTGCTCTGTACCAATCCGTTTACAATACCTAGGTTTCAAAATGGCGCTTTAAACACAAAGTTATTGGTTTAAGTATTTTGAACATGCAGTGCTGAAAATAGTGGGCAGGATAACGTGACATCATCGGCGAATAAAAGATATAACTTTTAGAACGTTATGAAACTTCATTTTGGAGAAAATATAGGTCAGTAGGTTTTAATTAATGTTTATTAACTTTAGTATATTAGTTGTTTAGCTTAAAAATTATAACAGAAAGTAATCCTTTAAAGAAAGCATTTGAAATAATTAAACGAATGTTAGAATTTTGTACAAACATTCGAAATTCGAAAAACAAATGAATGTGTTAAAATTAATTTACGCCTAGATTTAGAGTTCTGCGTTAGCCGTCAAAACCAGCGTTAGGGGGTCCTAACGCTGGTTTTGGCCGCCCGCTGGTATTTAGAGTCAGTCAGGAAAGGGTCTAACGCTCACTTTCCAGCCGCGACTTTTCCATACCGCAGATCCCCCTACGCCAATTGCCTAGCCTATCTTTTCAATGGGATCTTTCTAACACCGGTATTTAGAGTCTTGGCTGAAGTGAGCGTTAGAAATCTAACGACAAAACTCCAGCCGCAGAGAAAAGCTAGGAGTTAAGAGCTTTCTGGGCTAACGCCGGTTCATAAAGCACTTAACTACTGTGCTCTAAAGTACACTAACACCCATAAACTACCTATGTACCCCTAAACAGAGGCCCCCCCACATCGCCGCCACTCTAATAAAAATTTTTAACCCCTAATCTTCCGACCGCACACCGCCGCAACCTACATTATCCCTATGTACCCCTAATCTGCTGCCCCTAACACCGCCGACCCCTATATTATATTTATTAACCCCTAATCTGCCACCCCCAACGTCGCCGCCACCTACCTACAATTATTAACCCCTAATCTGCCGACTGGACCTCACAGCTACTATAATAAAGTTATTAACCCCTAATCCGCCTCACTCCCGCCTCAAAAACCCCTAATCTGCCCTCCCTAACATCACCGACACCCAACTTCAAGTATTAACCCCTAATCTGCAGACCGGACCTCGCCGCTACTCTAATAAATGTATTAACCCCTAAAGCTAAGTCTAACCCTAACACTAACACCCCCCTAAATTAAATATAATTTTTATCTAACGAAATAAAATAAATCTTATTAAATAAATTAATCCTATTTAAAGCTAAATACTTACCTGTACAATAAACCCTAATATAGCTACAATATGAATAATAATTATATTGTAGCTATTTTAGGATTAATATTTATTTTACAGGCAACTTTGTATTTATTTTAACCAGGTACAATAGCTATTAAATAGTTAATAACTATTTAATAGCTACCTAGTTAAAATAATTACAAAATTACCTGTAAAATAAATCCTAACCTAAGTTACAATTAAACCTAACACTACACTATCAATAAATAAATTACATACAAATACCTACAAATAACTACAATTAAATAAACTAAGTAAAGTACAAAAAATAAAAAAGAACTAAGTTACAAAAAATAAAAAAATAATTTACAAACATTATAAAAATATTACAACAATTTTAAGCTAATTACACCTACTCTAAGCCCCCTAATAAAATAACAAAGCCCCCCAAAATAAAAAAAAATGCCCTACCCTATTCTAAAATAAAAATTGAAAAGCTTTTTTACCTTACCAGCCCTTAAAAGGGCCTTTTGCGGGGCATGCCCCAAAGAATTCTGCTCTTTTGCCTGTAAAAAAAAAACATACAATACTCCCCCAACATTACAACCCACCACCCACATACCCCTAATCTAACCCAAACCCCCCTTAAATAAACCTATCACTAAGCCCCTGAAGATCTTCCTACCTTGTCTTCACCTCTTCTCCCGGCTTGGATGAAGACTTCTCCCGGCTTCGTTGAGGATGGATGTCGGATCTTCAAAACTGTAAGTGGATCTTCAGGGGTTAGTGTTAGTTTTTTTTAAGGGTTTATTGGGTGGGTTTTAGGTTTTTTTAGTTAGGGTTTTATTTGGGGGTTGGTTGTGTGTGTTGTGGTTTTTACTGTTTGGGGGTTGCTTGTATTTTTTTTTTCAGGTAAAAGAGCTGATTTCTTTGGGGCAATGCCCTGCAAAAGGCCCTTTTAAGGGCTATTGGTAGTTTAGTTTAGGCTAGGGGTTTTTTTAGTTTTGGGGGGGCTTTTTTTATTTTGATAGGGCTATTAGATTAGGTGTAATTGGTTTAAATATCTTGTAATTTGTTTTTTATTTTCTGTAATTTAGTGTGTGTTTGTTTTTATAATTTAGGTAATTGTATTAAATTTATTTAATTGTATTTAATTTAGGGAATTTATTTAATTGTAGGGATAGGTTAGGTGTTAGTGTAACTTCGGTTAGGTTTTATTTTACAGGTAAATTTGTATTTATTTTAGCTAGGTAGTTAGTAAATAGTTATTAACTATTTAGTAACTATTCTACCTAGTTAAAATAAATACAAACTTGCCTGTAAAATAAAAATAAAACCTAAGCTAGATACAATGTAACTATTAGTTATATTGTAGCTAGCTTAGAGTTTATTTTATAGGTAAGTATTTAGTTTTAAATAGGAATTATTTAGTTATTAATAGTAGGTTTTCTTTAGATTTATTTTAATTATATTTAAGTTAGGGGGTGTTAGGGTTAGGGTTAGACTTAGATTTAGGGGTTAATAAATTTAGTATAGTGGCGGCGACATTGGGGCCGGCAGATTAGGGGTTAATAAATGTAGGTAGGTGGCAGCGATGTTAGGGGCGGCAGATTAGGGGTTAATAATATTTAACTATTGTTTGCGATGCGGGAGTACGGCAGTTTAGGGGTTAATATGTTTATTCTAGTGGCGGCGATGTCGGGAGCGGCAGATTAGGGGTTAATAATTTTATTATAGTGTTTTCGATGCGGGAGGGCCTCGGTTTAGGGGTTAATAGGTAGTTTATGAGTGTTAGTGTACTTTTTAGCACTTTAGTTATGAGTTTTATGCTACAGCGTTGTAGTGTAAAACTCATAACTACCGACTTTAAAATGCGGTACGAATCTTGACGGGATAGGCTGTACCGCTCACTTTTTTGCCTCCCAGGACAAGCTCGTTATACCGGATATATGGAAGTCCCATAGAAAAAAGACTATATGCAATTTGCGTAAGTTAATTTGCGGTAAGGCCAAAAAAGTGTGCGGTGCCCAAAAATCTGCAAGACTCGTAATAGCAGCGGTAGTAAAAAAGCAGCGTTATGAGGCTTAATGCTGCTTTTTTACTCATAACGCAAGACTCGTAATCTAGCCATTTGATTTTCGTGACGAATGTGCATTAAAATAGGTCACATATCTAGGAAATGAGAAAAATTTATTTTGGTTAATAGACCTCCAAAATACTAGACCAATAGGAGCATGGTCCAAGGTAGTAACATTATAAATATCAGTTTTGTTAACAAGCAAAACAATATTTTCTTAACCCCTTGAGTGCTAACAACGGCTCTGAGCCGTCGCAGAGTTTCCCACTCAGGTGCTAACGACGGCTCAGAGCCGTCGCTAGAACTCTCCCACCTTGAGGGAGATCTGGGGGCTCCCACCCGCTCCTACCGTGGCGATCAATCCTGTATTTGGTGGTGACATCACGCAAAATGACATGATGATGTCACAGCACAACTTTATTAAAAAAAGACGATGGCAAGTATAGGGAAAGGGGGCATGCTGCTTAGAAGCCAGTATCTTAGGCATCTAAGCAGCTACAGACCCCCAAGACCCACCGTTGGAAAAATCATCGCCAAACCTTTCCAACGGTATAACCTTAGGGATCTGGAAAAAAAAAGTTTAATTTTTTTTTTTTTATTAAAATCAGCTTAGCACCCAGGTGGGAAAGTGCTTATCACTCAAAGGTCAATTATTAAAAACAGGTCAGACATTGAAAGAGTATTAGGAGATTTAGACCTAGATGTAAAATCCAGATATCTACCATATTCTGACCTTAGTTCTGACATTGCCAGTCTTATTACTACAATTTGGGTCTTTAAAACTATCCAAAGCTGGACATGGACATGGAGTATCCATAGATGGTTTGATTTTACAATCCAAGCTACTGCAGAACTATTCTTTATTTTGGTTTGGACGAAATACATTGCATAACAGAATTAAATTACCTTTTTTTACATTATTAAATATCTACTTTTAGATTCACACTTTTTCTTACTCAAAGGGCTCCATGTACGAAGCACCGAAAGCTGCTCCGGAGCCCTTGCGGACCAGTTTTGCATATGTGAGCCTGCTTCCTGCAATGTAAGAAGCAACAGTCATTAGACCACTGCTTCTTACACCCTACACCAACTCTGGCGAGGGAAAATCAACGAGAGCTTGCTCGCTCTCGGTTATTGACAGCCCCTTCATTCGCGCAATTGGTCACGCGAATGAAGGGGCGGGCATTACACACTCTGATGAGTGTGTAATGATGCATACGGGCTAGCGGATCAACAGATACCCTGCCCATGTGTAGCGAAGGCGGGCAGACAGCTACGTGAGTTGAGAAGCTGTCCGCCCGCCTCTTAGTACATGGAGCCCAAAGTATATTTTAATTTCTTGCTAATCATAATAGCCAATCCACAACTTTTCTTATTATATGAAGCATAAATTAGAATAAAATAGAATAGAATCTTTTATTCGCCAAGTATAAATAAAAAAATTATACAAAGACATTTTCATGGTACACAGGTATCAGATGACCCATGAACAAATAAATACAATCAGTAATGTAAAAATCTAACCATCAAATATATTCACAAACAGTGACTAAAGTGCAATTTATCACCAAAAGTGAAATAAGAGAATTATTGCTGTTTGCTATTTAATAGCCTGGGGAAAAAAACTATTCAGAAAATGGTTTGTCCAAGTTCGTAAAACTCTCAACTTGGCCTACAATCAAAAGATAGATGATTAAAAAAACAATGGCCAGGGTGAGATGAATCAAATTACATTTTTACCGACTCTCTTATTCATCCTTAATGTCCTTAAGTAAAATGTCCTTAAGAGAAATAAGTTGACACCAAATGGTTTGTTTTCACTGATCTCACAATTCAGAGTAGTTTCTCCTTTAATGATAATGTAGCAGAGCTATATATACCAGGTTAAAATAGACGATTATAAAACTGATTCGGTGACGACTGAATAAAAACAACTTAACAGTTTTTGAGACAGGCCAAATTGTTTAAGTTACCTTAAGAAGTACAAATGTTGTTGAGACTTTTTAATTAAAGTAAAAATATTAACGTCCCATTTCAAAACATGTTGAATTGTTGTGCGAAGAAATCTGTATGATGTAACTAGCTTACTATGCAATCTTTAATTTTCAGATAAAAAGGTGATAGAGACTTTTTTTTTTTTAAATCAATTATCTTCTCTTTGGTTTAATGAACATTTAATTCTAAATTGTTTGCTTCACTCCATGTTACTAGTCTGTCTATTTCTATGTTATAGCTCAATTCATCTTCATCTGAGATAAGCCCAATCAGAGTAGTGTTGTCTGAAAATTTCAATAACTTAACAGATCCAATTTCAGAAGTACAATTTTTGGTGTATAAGGAATAGAGCAAGAAACCAATAATTGTTTTAATTGTAAATGTTTATCATCATCCAGATGTGTTTCCTATAGGAGAGCAAGGTAAGCCCCAAGGCCTTTGAACTGTTTTAAAATCGCCTTCCTTTTGATTGGGGAATTAAAACTCCCAGCATTCCAAGAAATAAAAAGTAAAAGAAAGGGGGGAGTGAAAAAATAGTGTAAAAATCCTCTAATTCCACATATTAAGACCATCCCCCATATGAGAGGAGGCGGAAAGAAGAAAAAAAGGAATAATTCAAGTGTTTAACTTCTAGTGGTATAATATATTCAACATATATTGGGCTAGATTATGAGTGGAGTGGTAATTACCACTCCCACGATAACTCCACTCAACTTCTGTTTTTTTTTGTGCGTCAGAAAGTGTGCGTATTAAAAGTTAAAAGGAAATGTTTTTCACTTGCGTGCTAGCCCGATGCACGCAAAGAATAGAAGTTACAATGTAGCGACCGCGTTATAGTAATCTCCTATAGACTTCAATAGGGAGAGAAAAGTGGAAAAAACACCCATTCTTATGCGCTAACCCGAATCGCCATAATCTACACCTATTCTATTAAACCCTAACCCACCACACAGTCCACCGCAAAATCCCCACTACACTATTAACCCTAACCCGCTACATAGCCCACCACAAAGTCCCCACTACACTGTTAACCCCTAACACACCACATAGCCCTCCACAAAGTCCCCACTACTCTATTAACACCTAAACTGCCACAACCCAAATCGCAAACTACCGCTTTACACTATTAACCTCTAAACCACCACACCCCCACATCACAAACTATAATATATTGTTTTTTTCTTAAGCATACCCCACTTACTCTAGTAATCTGACTTCATATTCTGGGGGGGTGGGTTGTTAATTAAATAATTATCTTACTTATTTGACAATAAAAAAACTGCAATAATATAACATTTGGGGCCAGATTTCGAATACGCTTGATCGAAAAGGGGTTTATCGAGGATTTTCGTGTATCAAGTTAGCGCACAAGCAAAAACTTTTTATTTTAACTTGTAAAACGTGTGCTACTTGATGCACGCAAAAAACTTACTTCTAGCGGAGTTAGCTCACAAGCGGGAACGTTAAATACAGCTCCACTTGTAATCTTGTTCTTTATGTGTTGATAAAATGTCTAGCTTAATAGTCCTTTAATGTTTTAATGCTCATCATCCCTGTAGTTGTGCAAATAACAGCAGGTGGGGATAAATATAGATGACCGTCTTGGAAGAGTATTATAAAGTATGGCTTTAATGCAGCAAAAGTATACTTTGTTATTGGTCATATCTTCTTTATAGGCCAGATTGTATTATCTTTTATTTTTAATTATAGGAGACTGATGTGAGCAACCAAGCTCTAACTTCTTCAAAGATGGCTGAAAAATGAATCATGAGAGCTTTTGATGTCATTCTTAATCTTGGTGGCTGCATGCTACATAGGTTTAATCTATATCTCTAAAGACTTTGGATACTCCTTCCCATACATAAAATCCTCTTTTTAATCTGCACAACTCTATATCAGGCCTCAGGGTTAATGGTAAAACTAATAAATTCATGGTATTGTGTCCTCATGACATTCAGGAAACAAGTTGATTTATTCTGGTGTTAGCCAATAAATATTTAAGCTTTTGCTCTTGATTAGTTGACTCCCATTAACTGTATTTCAGCAGTATTTATAAATAAATAAAATAAATGAATAAGTAGGGCCAACTACTACTTTAACTTTATTTAAGTTTCAGCTGCTGTTCATCTCCTTTGCTGCATTAAAGATGTTTCCCATAGCAAATAGTAAATAAATGAATTTTGTTAAGAAACAAATTCTGAATGACCCTCAACAAATATTGAACAAAATTGAAAAAAAAAAATCTGTGACAAATAATTTGTCCGAAATTATCTTTTTGTCTATGCACATCACATACCATATGAGATATTCATAAATAGTTTAAGGTGGTATTTTCCAAGCACTTCCTACTCACATGTTATTTTTTGTTTTGTTTACTATTAACAGACAGTAACCAGTATTCATCATTAGTGGCAAAAAAAAATTCTGATTTTAAAAGTGGCTTCAGAAAAACTCAATATGTGTGTGATTTTTTATTTGTTTTTTCTTTTTTTTTAAATTCTTTATTTAAGTATCACAGATGAAATGCACTTAATAGCAACACAATCAATTGAGCCACGTTCCTTGCGGTTACAATGCTATGGAACTATAGCCTGACAACATTGAGATGGTTAGATGACATTAAAGTAGATCATATGCATTCTCTGTAGCAATTTTCCAACTTTCAGAAAAAAAAAAAAATTCCCTGAACAACAATAAAACATTAACAAAAAAAAAAGGAAAAAAGGAATAAATAAATAAATAGAGCGTTCATTGATTATAAGTGTTGTTCCATACTTTGGCGGGCCACTCCTTTCCCTACAGATTGTAGTCTCAAAAGGGCTCATGCACCATTTTCCCTGTAAATTTGCTGTCATGAGAAATGTGCTATTACGAAATGGCTCAAGGATCCTATTCCGAACTTCTCTAGGTAAGCTTAAAAGGTATTGTTCCCATTTGGTTAGGAATTTATTTATTCTGTTGTCAATGTCTCCCTTCACATCGGCCTGTTCCCATAACAATTGAGAATGTTTTGTGTATCCAGAAACGAAATATGAGTTGTCGAGCTAAAAGAACCGCTTGGTGTACAAAAAGGCTGGACTCTTTTCTCAAACCGTCTTGGTCTAGGAATAACATTTTATTTCAATGTTCAATGTTGAGTCAATGTTATTTTGTATTTACAGGTCTTGGAAAGCCAATAAGAGATCTTACCCCAGTATCTTTGCAATTTGGGGCAGTGCCATAAAAGATGGATGATATCAGGGGAAGTTATTTGACATTTATTACAAATATCTTGTGCACCTGGGACCCATTTGGCATGTAGGTTGGGAGTAATGTAATCTAGATGCATTTAACCTAGTGTGAGATTCCCTTAGGTTAGCTGACCGTGTTACCTTGTGGACTCTGGAGAAACTCTCCTGTAAGTTGATATATTTTGAAATTCCTTCAGTTTGTTCCATTTATCTTTTAGTTGTTCTATAGAGGATAGTTCATAGTAGGTGACTTTGAGGGAGTAAATATGTGATATAGAGTGTATACCTTGGTGGGCTAGTGCGCAAAGGGAGGTAGTGTGTGTGTTAGACTAACAATCTAGACCTTGTGCTAGGAGAGAAGTAATATAGTGTCTGCCTTGGAAGTAAGCAAAATCCCTAGTTGGTAACTCGTTTATATCCCTCAGTTCTTGGAAGGTGAGTAAGCGCTGTGTAGTTCGGTTTAAAAGTTGTGAAATGTTAACTATACCTTTTTCCATCCATTGTCTGAATTCTAAAGTTGAAAGACCCGGTATAAATCTGGGGTTGCCCGTAAGGGGAAGAAATATTCTGAGTCACTGAGTAACGCCCCAAAACCTGCAAAACTTGGTCCAGGTCCTCAAAGGGTCCCATAAAATAATATTTTGGCTAATGTGACATGGCAGGGAAGATAGGGTGGTGTGTGAAAGAAATGCAGGATGAAAGTGTTGTAAAAGTTGCTGCCTTAGGTTAGACGCACCGAAAAAATCGGTACCCGCCATCCAGTCTATGACCAGTTTTGCTAAAGTAGCCCAGTTATACCATGACACATTAGGTAATTTAAGACCTCCTTTCGTTGTAGAGAGGGACAATTTTAAGCCACTAATTCTTTTCTTTTTTCCTTTCCAGATAAACTTTAAAATGTTGGATGTGAGAGTTTGTGTATCCTGGCGGGAAAGTAAAAGGGCTCGCATCTGTAGTGGGTATAAAATCTTTGGTAGGGCTGTAATTTTAACCAAATTTATCCTTCCTATAAGGGGGACTGGGAGTCTATCTCAGTTGTTTAAGAGGTTCATTATTTCTTTTAAGTTTAAGTTTAAGTTATATATGAGGTTTCTGGTTGGTGTGTTGGTTAATTCCAAGATATTTAAAAGACCCATCCGTAATTCTAAGGTTAAACCATCCACAGACAGGCCTTTGGTATTGCAGAGCCAGATCACTTCTGACTTGTCTACATTTATTTTATAGCCGAAAATTATCCAAATTTAAGGAAAACATCTAAAAGACAGGGAATCTCGGCCTCTGGGTGTGATTTTGGAGTTTTACTTTCATTTATAGAGTGTGTAATGGCAGCTACTGATTGTAATTAGTGAAAATTATTTAGTTACATTTAAGAGAAGCTCATCTGCAAATATTTTTTTATTCTGAGAGTAGCTGTGACTATATCATATTTAAGTAGCTGTGTGATTCATTAATCATTTCAGAAGTAATTTCCAGATCTAATGTGAATGAGAACAAAGATGGAAAGTTATACACATTTAAACTATTCACGACATTTGTCAACAAAAACAATCCGAGCCTTACATACTCATTTTATCAGAAATAAATAAATTCTTAATCAAAAAAGAATAATGAAGGAAATATATAAACTATTTATTTATTTACTTATTTTTTTTGCAATAACACAATCATTTTTTTCATTGGCAGCTACCATCTAAAGTTAATGTAAAAGAAAAATCCCACAGGGCAGTATGTACAGCTAAGAATAAATTGAAGCAGTCTGGATAAATTCAAACAGCAAGCCAAATATATTAAAGTAAAGAAAGAAAGAGACTATGTCACCAAACATACTTATAGACATGCATTGTAAGCAAATTAAGAAGGCCCCCCCTTGGATAATTTAGCATCAAATGTAAAAAAAAAAATTCATACGTATTGATTTGGCAAAATACTGCTGAGCTCCAGGCATGGACCAGGAAATATGGACTGGTTTCTGGCATTTCATTGGTGGAGTCAGTGCAGGTAGAGTTGTGGTAGTTCATAGGTGTAGTCATTGCAGGAAGGGTTGTGGTGGTCCATAGGTGTAGTCATCACAGGTGGAGTTGTTGTGGTCCATAGGTGTAGTCAGTGAAGGTTGAGTTGCTGGTGTTTCATTGGGGGAGTCAGTGCAGGTGGAGTGGAGGTGGAGTGGCTGGTGTTTCATTGGTGTAGTCAGTGCAGGTGGAGCTGTGTTGGTCCAAAGGTGTAGTCAGTGCAGTTGGAGTTGGGTTGGTCCAAAGGTGTAGTCAGTGCAGGTGGAGTTGTGGCAGTCCATAGGTAGAGTCAGTGCAGGTGGAGCTGTGGTGGTCTGTAGTTGTAGTCAGTGCAGGTGGAGTTGCTGGTGTTTTATTGGGGGAATCAGTGCAGGTGGAGTTGCTGGTGTTTCATCTGTGTAGTCAGCACAGGTGGAGTTCAGGTAGTCAATAGGTGTAGTCCATGCAGGTGGAGTTGTGGTGGTTCATAGGTGTAGTCAGCACAGGTGGAGTTCTGGTAGACAATAGGTGTAGTCCATGCAGGTGGAGTTGTGGTGGTTCATAGGTGTAGTCAGTTCAGGTATTGTTATGTTCCATAGGTTGAATCAGTTTCAGTGGAGAAGGAGTTGAGGTGTTCTATGGCTGGATCCAGGGAATGGTTAGGTGTTTTGTTGTGGATATGAGGCATGGGGGCATAATTAGAGAGGAAGAGAAAGCAGAAGGAAGGGCACATATTCATCATCCTCTTAACCCAACAAGCACAATGGGAGTGCAGCCTAAAAGACTTAGGCACTATTTGAACCCCCTGTGTATGACATAGAACCACCACCAATACACAGACTATAAAACAATATGTTCTAAAAATAAAGTTTCCATCTTAATATTCTTTAAAGATGAGCAAAAATACAATTTAACTAACAGGGACACCTACACTAAAGGGAAGAAAAAATACAATAGTGAAGTACTGATAATTAATTTTTAGAAAGAAAAGCTGACGCATTAGTAGATTCTTCTTAAGGTTCTATTTTATCCTTCATAAACTGACTGCAGGAATAAATATTAAGTGTATGCATTAAAATAAATAAAATGCAAAAATAAAGACTTTTTTTAAAAAAAAATTGTATTCCTTAACGTTTTTGTACATCATAGAACCGCCAATAGAATACAGACTATAAAGCAACAATACTTCACAAACATAAAGCTGACATCTTGATATTCTTTGAAGACAAGAAATGCAATTTAACTAACAGGGGCAGCTACAGAAAAGAAAAGAAAATTATGTTAGTGAAGTACTGATAGTTAACCAACTAAAATCTTCTCACATGGCACTTTCAATAACCAAGGCTCAATATCTTGCACATAGGTTAGTGCATTTTATCCTCACTTCAAGAAACATTGAGCTTTATACTTAAAGTAACTATAATTTGTAATACCCATGTGCATTCAAATATATCTGATTCCAACAAATTTCTAATTGTGCTGTTCTTAAAAAAAAAAATGAGAAGCCCCTTTATAGGATAAATGAAGGAACAAATGAGGGTGCAGCAGAAAATTAGTTTCTTTGTTCATGTCAATAAAACCGTTACTAAAAAGGTGGGAAAGGCTTCAGAAGTTCAAATTTACACTATTCAGTAACTATATCACGCAATTCCATTGCCGACAAGAATTTAAGCTTCCCTTGTTGTTGGTCAATCCTCACCCATAAAAAAATAAGTTTTTTGTGCTGCGGCTGGCTTGTAGCAGTAGCACTAGCTACTACCTTGACTTTATTTATTTTTAAGCTGCTGTTTTTCAGCAGCTTTTCTGTTGTCCTAAAGATGTTTCATAATAGGAAATGAGGGATTAATGAATTTAGATTACCATTGTCAAAAACTAATCTTGGCCGAAATATTTTTTTCATGATGTATGATTTGTCTGAAACAAATCTTTTGTTTGTGCAAATACAATAAATATAAAAAATACAACAAATATTTTTGAATAAAAAAATAGACATATTGGCATCTATTTATCAAGCCGTCAAGCGCAAATATGCTGGAATTCTGCAGCGTATTTGTGGCGAGCCTGATTCGACTTAGTTATCAAACCCTACAGACCGGCAAAAGTAGAATTTAGTGATGTAACATACGATCCGCCGGACTCAGTCCGACACAGATCGATGCTTACATCACTCCAGATGTTCCGAATGCAAGTTCGGCACTATCTGACTACTTTTGCTAGTTATCAAATAACTAGCAGGTACGCTCAGCACTTTTCGGGCCCAGCATACCTGGTTTTCAATCCGCTGCCCTGGAGGCGGCGGATGCCATAAGGATCAATGGGAGTCTGAAAGCAGCGAAGCTTATGTTCGCTGCTGCCCGATATCCCATTGATTCCTATGGTAATGTCTACACCTAACACCCTAACATGTACTCCGAGTCTAAACACCCCTAATCTGCCCCCTACACCGCCGCCACCTACATTATACTTATTAACCCCTAAACCGCCGCTCCTGGAGCCCACCTCCACTATAATAAACTTATTAACCCCTAAGCCACCGCTCACGGACCCTGCCGCAACTAAATAAAGTGTTTAACCCCTAAACCGCCACTCCCGGAGCCCACCGCCACCTACATTATATTTATTAACCCCTAATCTGCCCCCCTATACCACCGTCACTATATTAAATGTATTAACCCCTAAACCTAAGTCTAACCCTAACACCCCCTAACTTAAATATAATTTAAAGAAATCTAAATAAATTATTCCTATTTAAAACTAAATACTTACCTATAAAATAAACCCTAAAATATCTACAATATAACTAATAGTTACATTGTAGCTATTTTAGGATTTATTTTTATTTTACAGGCAACTTTAATTTTAACTATTTAATAACTACCTAGTTAAAATAAATACAAAAGTACCTGTAAAATAAAACCTAACCTAAGTTACAATTACACCTAACACTACACTATAATTAAATTAATTACCTACATTAACTACAATTAAATAAAATTAAATAAAATTATCTAAAGTACAAAAAACAAACACTAACTTACAGAAAATAATAAAATAATTTCAAGATTTTTAAACTAATTACACCTAATCTAATCCCCCTAACAAAATAAAAAAGCCCCCTAAAATAAAAAAGCACTACCCTACACTAAATTACAAATAGCCCTTAAAAGGGCTTTTTGCGGGGCATTACAACAAAGTAATCAGCTCTTTTACCTGAAAAAAAGTACAATCCCCCCCAACATTAAAGCCCACACACCAAACCCTACTCTAAAACCCAATCCCCCCTTAAAAAAACCTAACACTACCCCCTTGAAGATCACCCTACCTTGAGAAGTCTTCACCCAACCGGGCAGAAGTCCTCAACAAAGCCAGGCGAAGTGGTCCTCCAGACAGGCAGAAGTCTTCATCCAAGCCAGGCAGAAGAGGTCCTCCAGGTGGGCAGAAGTCTTCATCCAGACGGCATCTTCTATCTTCATCCATCCGGCGCGGAGCGGCTCCATCTTCAAGACATCCGACGCGGAGCATCCTTCCTGGCCGACGAATTCCGACGAATGAAGGTTCCTTTAAGTGATGTCATCCAAGATGGCGTCCCTTCAATTTCTATTGGCTGATAGAATTCTATCAGCCTGTCAATGTATAAGTAAAGATTAATAAATATATATATATATATATATATATATATATATATATATATATATATTAATCATATATTTGGCTAGTCAGTAGCAAATGATTCATTCATTCAGAAAAATTGACTTAACTCATGTTCAGTTCTCCCCACATTCAGTATGCAAAGTTATTTTAAACATCCAAGTGAGAACAATAAAACATTTGGTTTACTTAACTTTAAACAGCCACTTCAAGAGACCATATGGTTACTACCTGGAAATGTGTGATAAAATTCCTACTCCTCACAGAATAGCCTAAAAGTCTGGTTTAAGTGATATATTTTGTGGGAATGTGACCACTTACATTCAAATGCATATGACCCCTGCTATGTAACTCTGACACTTAAATATACGTAATGCAGACACTACGTCTGGGGAAGGATAACACTGAACCAGGGACTTTGGAGATAAAAACTTTTTTTTTATTCTCTCTGTTTTCCAGAAATCTAATGAAAATTATAAGAGCAACTGATTTAATGAGATATCTGGATGAATAAATATATAACAATGTATAATCTGCTGGATTTTTGTATAATGTTGAACACTGCATATAAATAAATATATATATATATATATATATATATATATATATATATATATATATATATATATATATATATTGAAAGCATAAAATGTCTTAGCCTCTGTGTTTTTAAGAATATGAATATAGATATTTGTGGACCTAAAAAGAAATGATTAATAACACTTATTTTTATTTCAGATGGACCATAGACAAGATTCATGTATTCAGAATTTTTTAGAAATGTGAAACATGCTGTATTTACATGAATGCAATATCAGGATTTTAAATGCTATCAATCTTGAATAGTTAGCAATGTAAATTACTTTAATATAATATAATGTTAAAGACACATGATTTTTCATATTAAAATAATCAGAAAAATGATATGATACTACCCCATCTATAATTAATATTGTAAGTGATTGATGCAGGAAGTTATGGTCTGATGAATAACCACTTCATAGAAATATTGAATTGTTAAAAATGTTGGATGGTGAAATGTATTGCTGTGTTGTTGTCATGCTGCCCCAGATGGACAAAATCCGGTGTTGCAATGCAGGTATTACAGCCAAGAGACGATTGGTTTTTGCAGGGATGCATCTCCCTGACAACATGCATTCCCAGATGAACCAATCCATGTTCAGTTTCAAAGGGCCAATTCGAGACAAGCTTCCTTTTGGGCATTTCCAATCTCACCAATGATGGGTACTGATCAAAAAAAAGGGGAGGGGTGAGATCAGATGATTTAACCGCAAGCATAGAGGGAAAAAGAGGCTGCTGAAGGCTGCTGGCTAACTCTGGCTAATCCTGAAGGAAAATAACTGCTGCAGTTATTATAAAGCAAACAGCTACTTTTATGCTCCATATGCGGATATCCCCAATTTTTGTATTCTGAGGTGAGATTGTTCCTGTTAAGAAATACTGGATATTGATTGGTGTTCATCTTGGTAATGTATTAAAAGATTGTTGTAGTAAATAAATTTAAAGAGCAGTTTGTATTTTAGCTCATATTCATAGTCTATGGATTGTTAAACATATATCCTTAATGCTAAATTGTTTAACTGTGCAAATATAGAGTTATAATTCAGAGTTTGGCTATTGGCACAAATATTATATACAATTTCTGATGTTTTAATAGAAGTGTATATTGTACTATTGTTTAACTTAGCACTGTTAATTGTATTGCTGAATGTTAGTAGCTGCTATCTTAAGTCTCATTGTGATATTTTAAATGCAACTCTGAATGAAAGGCTATTGTGAATAAGGTAAACGTGTATGAACTCTGCATAGCATATTTTAATAGTTTTTAAACGCGTATAATATTGATTCATATTCTGGTTCCCACAAATATATTTCAATGTGTTCATAGATATTAACTAATAATAAAGAATTCAGGAATTTATATTAATTTTATTGTCTTAGTATATGCATATTTGATTGTGGGTTTAGTTTAAAGAAAAAAAAATATTGTGTTATAACCCAGCCATATACTCACATATTATTTGGAGAGTACTGCTAAGATTCTTATAAATATACTGACAAGCCAATCGGAATTAAGGTAGGAAAAATCCTATTGGTTGATGCAATCAGTCAATAGGATTGAAGTTCATTCCTATTGGCTGATCCAATCATCCAATAGGATTGAGCTCGCATTCTATTGGCTGTTCCAATCAGCCAATAGAATGCAAGCTCAATCCTATTGGCTGATTGGATCAACCAATAGGATTTTTCCTACCTTAATTCTGATTGGCTGAAGGAACCTTCATTCGTCGGGTAGTCGTCGGCCAGGAAGGATGCTCCGCTTCGGATGTCTTGAAGATGGACCTGCTCCGCGCCGGATGGATGAAGATAGAAGATGCCGTCTGGATAAAGACTTCTGCCCATCTGTAAGACCTCTTCTGCCCGGCTTGGATGAAGACTTCTGCCCGTCTGGAGGACCACTTTGCCTGGCTTCGTTGAGGACTTCGGCCCGGTTGGGTGAAGACTTCTCAAGGTAGGGTGATCTTCAAGGGGTTAGTGTTAGGTTTTTTAAGGGGTTATTGGGTGGGTTTTAGAGTAGGGTTGTGTGTGTGGGCGCTGGGTTTTAATGTTGGGGGGTATTGTACTTATTTTTTCAGGTAAAAGAGCTGATTACTTTTGGGCAATGCCCCACAAAAGCCCTTATAAGGGCTATTTGTAATTTAGTGTAAAGTAGAGCTTTTTTTATTTTGGAGGGTCTTTTTTATTTTGTTAGGGGGATTAGATTAGGTGTAATTAGTTTAAAAATATTGTAATTATTTTATTATTTTCTGTAATTTAGTGGGGGGGTTGTACTTTAGATAATTTTATTTAATTGTAGTTAATTGTAGTTAATGTAGGTAATTAATTTAATTATAGTGTAGTGTTAGGTGTAATTGTAGCTTAGGTTAGGTTTTATTTTACAGGTACTTTTGTATTTATTTTAGCTAGGTAGTTATTAAATAGTTAATAACTATTTAATAACTATTGTACCTAGTTAAAATAAATACAAACTTGCCTGTAAAATAAAAATAAATGCTAAGATAGCTACAATGTAACTATTAGTTATATTGTAGCCATCTTAGGGTTTATTTTATAGGTAAGTATTTAGTTTTAAATAGGAATAATTGATTTAGATTTCTTTAAATTATATTTAAGTTAGGGGGTGTTAGGGTTAGGGTTAGATTTAGGTTTAGGGGTTAATAAATTTAATATAATGGCGGCGGTGTAGGGGGGGGCAGATTAGGGGTTAATAAATATAATGTAAGTGGCAGCGGTGTAGGGGGGGCAGATTAGGGGTTAATAAGTATAATGTAGGTGGCGGTGGGCTCCGGGAGCGGCGGTTTAGGGTTTAAACACTTTATTTAGTTGCGGCGGGGTCCGTGAGCGGTGGTTTAGGGGTTAATACATTTATTAGCGTTGCGGTGGGCTCCGGG
Source organism: Bombina bombina (assembly GCF_027579735.1). NCBI lineage: Eukaryota > Metazoa > Chordata > Amphibia > Anura > Bombinatoridae > Bombina > Bombina bombina. The sequence continues at coordinate 35,045,686 of NC_069508.1, read as the reverse complement.
AGCAGCGGTTTAGGGGTTAAACAATTTATTTAGTTGCGGTGGGCTCCGGGAGCGGTGGTTTAGGGGGTAAACAGTGTAGTATAATGTGGATGTTTAGTTACAGGGTACCAAGAAAGCTGTAAAAAAGCCGAAGAGCAGCAAGATCGATGACTGTTAGTTAACAATAGTCCGCTGCTCATCGCTCCGTACTTGGTGCGCGGCTTTTTGACAGCTTTTTTGATAATTTTGGGGAACGTATTCAGGTCCGCGGCAGCGATGTTAGGTGATCTTAAGCGAGCGTATTGGTGCTGTCGAATGCAGGTAAGTTGACAGCTTGATAAATAGATGTCATTGTCTTCCCCTTCCATTATACATGATATAATATATTAGTCAGTTTACTAGTCAGGGGTTAAAAGTTACTGGCCCAGAGGGAAACAATTATTACCCCCCTCAATGTTAAACATAAGAAAAAAGTAGAAATGTTTACTCATCCATTGCAATTTCCTACTCATCCAAAACTTTTGGGCTACTGAAAAATTACATTTATAAATGCCACCATCTTTTAGTTAGAATGTTGAAGAGTGCATTTTCAATAAGATATTTCAGTTTCTTTGTCAGTAACCAAGTTATCCTCTGGTATATTTAAAGGGATACTAAATCCAAAAAAAATCTTTAATTATGCAATTTGAACATACAATTTTAACCATCTTTCTAATTTACTCCTATTATCAAATTTTCTTCGTTTTCTTGCTATCTTTATTTAAAAAGCAGGAATGTAAGCAGGAATGTAATTGCGGCCCATTTTTGGTTCAGAACCTAAGTTATGCTTGCTTATTGGTTGGCTGAATGTAGTCATAAATAAGCAAGCGCTATCCAGGGTGCTGAACCTAACATGGGCCGGCTCCTAAACTTTACATTCCTCCTTTTTTAAAAAAAAAAAAAAGAAAAAAAAGATTGCAAGAGAACAAAGAAAATTTGATAATAGGAGTAAAGGAGAAAGTTGCTTAAAATTGGATGCTCTGTCTGAATCACGAAAGAAAAAAATTGGGTTTAGTATCCCTTTAATAACTCCTTAAAAATATTTGTTATATATTCAGATCATAGTAGACGCAAGTCAATAAATATAGGATTATGCATAGAATTTCTTTTTTAATAAGTTTTAACTGCTTGATAAAAAATCTTAGAGGGTCTGAAATGTTGACATTAAAGTTTGGTTTGAGAGCCTGTGTGAGATTTTGAATTATTAAACACCAATATAACCACAGTCATTAGCATAACCTGTTATGTTTTACATGCAGTATTTAAACTAGTTTTTCTCGACCACACATTTCCTATAACTATAACTAGTACTCAGAAGGCTTTTATGTTCCTTACCCCCAACTTCAGATAAACTGAAGCTTTTTAAAAAAACAAGTTTATTTATCTGGCTTTTACTGTTAGTGTTGAAATATAATCATAAAGCATATTCATAAAGCATCTCTTTTCCCTTTTGATTAATCTTAAACATGACTGTCTGGGGGGTCTGTTTATGAAGAATCAACATGATTAATTATTTTTTCATGTATTGAAAAGAAAAAGTGTTCATGCTCTTATAGTACAGTATCAATGGGTAATTAGAAGTCATCAAAATGTGTATACTTGCCCATTAAATAATGTCCTACTCCTTTCAATGTATGTTTATCTGATTATTGACATTTATTATAATCTCTGTTATTAGCCTATAAAATATTGTTGAAAATAAGCATTAAATCAAGAAGTTAATTAAAAACAATAATTAAATATGATATGTCTGAACTGTAATTATGTTTGTAATTTATCAGATTATTATAACACACCTTCTTTAAAGAAATAATTGAATATGTATAACATGTGAACTGAACATGTGTATATTAGTTGAATTTATCATGGCATTGTACCATTTGTACATCACAAAAGTAAATTACCTACCGTAATGTCAATAGAAGATGTGTATTATTTTTATGTTATTAATCATTGCTTTTTATGTAAAGGAAGAATATTTTGTGGAAAGTAGTGAACAAAAATATAATGGAAAATATGGAACTGACATAAATAACTTTCGGCTAGATTACAAGTTTTGTCGGTAAAGCCGTGCGTTGCTAACGCTCCTTTTTTTTCCAGTGCTCATTTTAAACAATGCTGGTATTACAAGTTTTCTGAATGGCTGCGTTAGCCTCAGAAAAGTGAGTGTTGAGCAAATTTAGAGCCACTTCTCCTTGTAATACCAGCGTTGCTTGCGGTAGCGGTAAGCTGGATAAATTTTATTTAATCTAATTACACCTAATCTAATCCCCATAATAAAATAAAAAAGCCCCCCAAAATAATAAAATACCCTATCCTAAACTAAATTTCAAATAGCCCTTAAAAGGGCCTTTTGCGGGGCATTGCCCCAAAGTAATCAGCTCTTTTACCTGTAAAAAAAAGAAATACAATACCCCCCCAACATTAAAACCCACCACCCACACACCCCTACTCTAAAACCCATCCGATCCTCCCTTAAAAAACCTAACATTACCCCATTGAAGATCACCCTACCTTGAGCCGTCTTCACCCAGCCGGGCACCGATGGGGCAGACGAGGACATCCGGACCGGCAGAAGTCTTCATCCTATCCGGGCAGAAGAGGACATCCGGACCGGCAGACATCTTCATACAGGCGGCATCTTCTATCTTCATCCTTCCGGAGCGGAGCCATCTTCTATCCAGCCGACACGGAGCCATCCTCTTCAATCAAAGTCCTAACGAAGAATGAAGGTTCCTTTAAATGACGTCATCCAAGATGGCATCCCTCGAATTCCAATTGGCTGATAGGATTCTATCAGCCAATCGGAATTAAGGTAGGAAAAATCAGACTGGTTGATTTAATCAGCCAATCGGATTGAAGTTCAATCCGATTGGCTGATTGGATCAGCCAATAGAATTGACCTTGCATTCTATTGGCTGATCCAATCAGCCAATCGGATTGAACTTCAATCTGATTGGCTGATTAAATCAACCAATCGGATTTTTCCTACCTTAATACCGATTGGCTGATAGAATCCTATCAGCCAATCGGAATTCGAGGGACGCCATCTTGGATGACGTCATTTAATGGAACCTTCATTCTTCGTTAGGACTTCGATTGAAGAGGATGGCTCCGCATCGGCTGGATAGAAGATCTCTCCGCTCCGGAAGGATGAAGATAGAAGATGCCGCCTGGATGAAGATGTCTGCTGGTCCGGATGTCCTCTTCTGCCCCTTCGGTGCCCGGCTGGGTGAAGACGGCTCAAGGTAAGGTGATCTTCAATGGGGTAGTGTTAGGTTTTTTTAAGGGGGGGATCTGGTGGGTTTTAGAGTAGGGGTGTGTGGGTGGGGGGTTTTAATGTTGGGGGGTATTGTATTTTTTTTTTTTACAGGTAAAAGAGCTGATTACTTTGGGACAATGCTCCGTAAAAAGCCCTTTTAAGGGCTGGTAAAAGAGCTGATTACTTTGGGGCAATGCCCCGCAAAAGGCCCTTTTAAGGGCTATTTGTAATTTAGTTTAGTATAGGGTATTTTATTATTTTGGGGGGCTTTTTTGTTTTATTAGGGGGATTAGATTAGGTGTAATTAGATTAAACTTCTTGTAATATTTTTTTATTTTTTTGTAATTTAGTGTTTGTTTTTTTCGTAATTTAGTTTAGTTTATTTAATTGTATTTAATGTTAGATAATTGTAGTTAATTTATTTAATTAATTTATTGATAGTGTAGTGTTAGGTGTAGGATTTATTTTACAGGTAATTTTGTAATTATTTTAACTAGGTAGCTATTAAATAGTTATTAAATATTTAATAACTATTGTACCTAGTTAAAATAAATACAAAGTTGCTTGTAAAATAAATATAAATCCTAAAATAGCTACAATGTAACTATTAGTTATATTGTAGCTATCTTATGGTTATTTTATAGGTAAGTATTTAGTTTTAAATAGGAATAATTTATTTAATTATAGTAATTTTATTTAGATTTATTAAAAATAGATTTAAGTTAGGGGGGTGTTAGGGTTAAGGTTAGACTTAGGTTTAGGGGTTAATACATTTAATATAGTAGTGGCGACGTTGAGGGCGGCAGATTAGGGGTTAATAATTTTAGGTATGTGGCGGCGATGTTAGGGACGGCAGATTAGGGGTTAATAACAAATTTTATAGTGTTTGCGAGGCGGGAGTGCGGCGGTTTAAGGTTTAATACATTTATTATAGTGGCGGCGATGTCCGGTTGGCAGATTAGGGGTTAATAATTGTAGTTAGGTGGCGGCAACGTTGGGGGCGGCAGATTAGGGGTTAATAACTATAATGTAGGTGTCGGCGATGTTAGGGGCAGCAGATTAGGGGTTCATAGGTATAATGTATGTGGCGGTGATGTCCGGTCGGCAGATTAGGGGTTAAATAATTTTATTATAGTGTTTGCGATGTGGGCGGGCCTCGGTTTAGGGGTTTATAGGTAGTTTACGGGTGTTAGTGTACTTTGTAGCACTTTAGTTAAGAGCTTTATGTTAGCCCATAAAACTCTTAACTACTGACTTTTATATGCGTTAGGAGTCTTGGAGGTAGAGGCTGTACCGCTCACTTCTTCCAAGACTTGTAATACCAGCGTTAGGAAAATCCCATTAAAAGATAGGATACGCAATTGACGTAAGGGGATTTGCGGTATGGAAAAGTCGCGGAAGAAAAGTGAGCGGTACACCTGTACCTGCCTGACTGGTAATACCAGCGGGCGTTAAAAAGCAGCGTTAGGACCCCTTAACGCTGCTTTTTAAAGCTAACGCCGAACTCGTAATCCAGCCGTTTTTTTATTTATTTCTCAAAAATGGTTGCTCTACAGTGTTGACTCCTGATTGCCAGCTTCAGCAACAACATCATCCTTATGGTCAAGACTACACTGCTCAACACGAGTTGACAACTTCAATGGCCTTCAAAGAGCATTGCAAGGTTCCACTAGAATAGTCAAGACTTTATAACCAAGATTAAAGTACACCAGAGGTGCAGGTTGTAACTGTGTACCACTGGTCTAGGTTAATAAGTGAACCGATGTTAGCAGCCAAGGCCTACAAACATCCCCACATCCCCTAGAAACATAAACAAATTAAAGTGATATCTTATGAAATTACACAACTAATGTAATTATTTCATCACCATGAAAATATCTTTGGGGCATCTGTCAAATAATAACTTAAGCAAGGATTTTTAGTGAAATGCTTTAGTGAAATGGCCCACCTTAAACTTAACTGAATTACTGTCAGGGTATCAGGAATCAGACTGAGACATGAAGTGCAAAAATAATCACACCTTTATTAATATCAAAAAAATAATAAAAAGTCCACAAGCCAAATGACAAGCCAGGAGTCAAAGCCAGAGCTAGAAGTCAGAAGAGCCGAGTCAGGAGCCAAAACGAGTAGTCAGACGAGCCAGGATCAGGAACTAGAAAAACAGCAGAGTCAGGAACAAGCCAGGGATCAGGAACAGAAGGGACATCAGACAAGCCAGTTAATACATAGGAAATGGAACACAGGAACTAACAAACAAGTCTGAGCCAACGCAAGGGCAAAAGCATACTGAACAGAGGCTCTTTAAATAATAAGTGTGACATCATAATCCTGGGACCGCAACCTGCCTCACACTGATGATGTTCACCCGTTTGGCCATAAGAGGGCGCCCATATGAGAGAGTAGGGTTACACACTCTGCATCAGATTCAGTGAGAGAGGTAAGTAAAATCGCAGCCAGCAGCAAATAGCAAACAAAGCAGGGTGAAACCCTGACAATTACACATGATCTGTAAACCATGAATACTTTTAGGTAAGGCTAAAAATGCATTTTGTTTGCATATTATTATAGAAGACTATTTGCATATTGCTGGAGACTACTTGTGGTTTTTATATAATTCTTAACCTGGATGCCTGAAGACCACATGGGTGTAATCTAGGGCTCCAATGACATTGGGCATATCTTCTTGTACAACAAAACCTATTTTAAAACTGTGGCTGCCTTAAAGGGTCAGTAAAGTCAAAATTGAACTTTTATGATCCAGCTTGGAGAGTAATTAGAGTGCAGACTTCAAAGAGGCTGAACTCACTAAATTCTCTAAGAAGAAGGGCAGAGCCTGAAAATCACATAGAGATGAGAGATGCCTTCTATAGAAAGAAAGTAAAGTTAAAGGGACAGTACACCGAAAATTGTTTTCCAATTAATGCATTTTCAATGACTTGTTGTACCAGCTGCAGAGTATAAAATGTATAATTTGCATTTTCAGGTTTATTTATGTATATGAATTAGCTGGTTTTGTGCTTTTAAACCACAGCCTACAATGGACTGAGCTTCCAGCTAATATCAGATCTCACTTTTATTTACACAGACTTGCTTCCTTATCTTATATCTGTTTGTAAACCAAAGCTCAATACTTAGAAAGAACAATGGGAATTTAACATTTTTATTACTTAAACTATCCTGCACCACACTGAGAGTGTAATTTCTTCTGCTGGCTGTGTTTACATAGTCTGTCAATAGCATATACTCCAGTATCAAAACTTTTAGTATATGTTGTGATACCACAGGCTAAATCAGCTATTTCCTATGCTGAAAGAGGGGTAAAGGTGCTACTTGTGAACAATTTAATACACTACAGCAGGTAAAATGGATCATTGGGAACAATTTAAAGGGGAGACATTTTTTGGGTGAAGTGTCCCTTTAATGGGGAACACTTGGCACTGATAAAAAAAGAACTGATAATCAAAGCTTTGCCAGCTAAGAATTGAAAAACCACATTGACGCTCATAGGGTCAGCCCTCATGGAATTTTCTAAAAGAAAAACAGGCTGTTCCTGCAAGTGGTGAGATGTTTTACCCTAGAATATAATGGAGCTTTGATGTAAAGGGAAACTTTGTTTGTGAAAGAAAACTTAGCAGGGAATGTATTTTAACATCATTTATATGTTTTTCTATGAAATTGAGATTTTTTTTTGGTGAGTCCTATTATAAAGTTTGCATTGTCTTTGCATACTTAAAAGCAGGAAACACCCCTTTGCAAGATGCACTGTTCTCAAGGTAAAAACTGCCTCTAGAGGATTAAGACAGGGGCTTCATAGTACTGAAGAGATTTCTTAGAAAATCTCACAAACCCAAAGAGGTTTAGACCATGAGTGCCCAAAGTCTCAGTTTGCAGCAAATACAAATTAAAGTGAAATATTTTCACTACAATATAACTTGCATTGGTCTCTAGTTTAGTACACAATACTTTTTTGTCAGTTAAATAAGTGTATAGTGAATTTTGAACAAACTTAATCTTAGATAAATCAGTGATACCTGCTGGTTTAAAATATGTATGGTGACATTATCAGCATCCCAAGATTCCCTGGGAGATTCTGAAGCTTTATACCAACAGGGATTAAGTGTAAGTGCAGGGGGGTGGCTGCAATGAGCTCCAATAGTGCCCCCCATGGCCATCTTCAGCCTTAAATACATTGTGCCGATGAGGACCATGTGTTGTCATGCATGTTTAAAGCTTGAAGTGACATGAAACCCAAACAACTTCTTTCATAATTAAGATAGAGCATTCAATTTTTAAAACATTCTAATTAACTTCTATTATAACATTTTCTTTATTCTCTTGGTATCTTTTGTTGAACAGCAGAAACATAAGCTCAAGAGCATGCACATGTCTAAAGCACTATATGGCAGCATATTAATAGAATGCTATCTATTTGCAAGAGCACTAGGCAGCACTATTTCCTACCCTGTAATGCTCAAGACACCATTGTGATGACCAAGGTTAACCAACCCTGCACCAGCCACTTGTGTGGCACAGAAAGGGTTATCAGACCCCTTCTACTGTTACTAATATGCCACAATCTTGCCAAGTCAGGCAAGCTTATGACTTAGTTCAGTGGGTGCAAGGGTTAACAATACTCTTTAGTCTGTACTAGGCGTAAAATAAATGCCCAAAACTCCCCTTTAATGCCACCCACACTAAGCTAACTATAATATCTAAGCTGCCACTACTTATGATTTATTAAAGGGAAAAGCCCAAGAAAAAAACCCAGACGTACGCATTATCTCTCAGAATACAATTTAGCAGAAAATAACCTAAAATATACAGTTCTAATACTCCAGTCTCTTTACGTAACGTGGTTCAAATATTAGACAAAGGCCAAAGCTTAATAAAGGAATTATTTATTATGCCAAAAATATTATGCACAACGCATTATGAATAAAAAGTTGTTACAAATAAAATTACACACAGCAAACAGTTTTTCAAAATAAAAAGAAGAAAATAGAAACCTCAAACTGTACTAGTCTTTGGAATCTGTGTGCCAGGGAGATGGCATGAAGCAATGGGTCCTTACTCTGTAGAACAGCTTCCCTTGTAAGAATGACAACTTTACATGTTAAAACACAAAAACATTATACAATTTTCAGGAGATCAGGTTGCTTGCCCAGCCCTCTTTGCAGGGGCTAAGAAGCCCCTTATCTTTTTGCGACCCTCAATAGACTCTAAGTCTTTGCCTGAAATTATAGAACACATAATTTCTGCTAGATGCATCCATTTTCATATAAGCAGAAAGGCAATCTCTTAGTTGCCTCGTGATAATCAATTTGATACCAAATATGACATGGTTGTCATATTTACCTTCATCTAATGTCATAACATGTTTTAAACACATATCTACCTTATACCCATGTCCCTTTATTGACCTTATCAGTTTCTGTGAAGAGGCACTGTTCTCTGTCTCTAAAACTGACACTTTTACGGCCTGAATGCACCAGTGCCTATATGATAACACTTATTCAAGTGAAACTCTGAAACAATTCATAATGGGGTCTGGTTTTATCACAAAAAAAAAAACATTCAACATAAACACAGGACACAGTTCTTCTTGAAAAAAACAGATTAAAGAGAATTAACCCCTTGGCAGCTAAATCATGAGGTATTCGTGACAACCATCTTATGTATGGGTTGAGAAAGGCAATGGCACTACCTAAAGGAATATCTGTGTAAACTTAAGTAATAATTTATAAGCAGGGAGGTGCTGTTTATTGAGCAGAAATATTTTACAACAATAGGTGGAAAAGTGTATTATTTTTTTCAACTGGTGGTGTCTTTTTCACTTTTTGTTGTAAAACCTTCTTATGTATATCTTCTTCAAAGAATACCATGGGAACAAAACTAATTTTATAGTAGAAGTAAATTGGAATTTTTTTTGTCTTTTTATAATTGTTTATTCTGTCTGAATCACAAACAAAAAAAATTGGGTTTGATATCCATTTAAATACAAAGTATTATCCTAATTTGTTAAAGTTACTCAAAAACTTTATAAAGCATAATCAGAATTTGTAAAATCACAATACATTGCTGCATTAAGAAACTATCGGCCAGATTATGAGTTTTGCGTTATGAGGGGTGCAGTACTAACTTGCACGTTATTGTCACCGCTCACTTACTTACAGCGCTGGTATTACAGGTTTTCTGAAACCCGGCGTTAAAAGACAAGAAGTGAGCGTAGAGCAAAATTGTACTTTCATACCGCACTCCAATACCAGCGCTGCTTAAGTCAGCGGTGAGCTGGTTGTACGTGCTTGTGCACGATTTCCTCATAGACATCAATGGGGAGAGTCGTCTGAGAAAAAGTCTAACACCTGCAAAAAAGCAGCGTAAAGCTCAGTAACACAGCCCCATTGATTCCTATGGGCAAATGAAATGTATGTTTACACCTAACACCCTAACATGAACCCGAGTCTAAACATCCCTAATCTTACACTTATTAACCCCTAATCTGCCACCCCCGACATCGCCGACACCGACATTATACTTATTAACCCCGTAATCTGCTGCTCCGGACATCGCCGCCACCTACATTATACTTATTAAACCCTAATCTGCTGCCCCCAACATCGCCGACACCAACATTATATTTATTAACCCCTAATCTCCCACCCTCAATGTCGCCGCAACCTACCTACACTTATTAACCCCTAATCTGCCGCCCCCAACGTCGCCGCCACTATAATAAACATATTAACCGCTAAACGCCGCACTCCCGCCTCGCAAACATTAGTTAAATATTATTAACCCCTAATCTGCTGTCCCTAACATCGCCGTCACCTACCTACATTTATTAATTCCTAATCTGCCGCCCCCAACGTCGCCGCCACTATACTAAAGTTATTAACCCCTAAACCTAAGTCTAACCCTAACACCCCCTAACTTAATTTAATTAAAATAAATCTAAATAAAACTTACTATTAATAACTAAATAATTCCTATTTAAAACTAAATACTTACCTGTAAAATAAACCCTTACGGCTAAATTTAGAGTTTTGAGGCCAAAGGGGTGCGTTAGCTACGCATGTTTTTTTTCCCCCGCACCTTTTAAATAACGCTGGTATTTAGAGTTCTCTGAAGGGCTACGTTAGGCTCCAAAAAGGGAGCGTAGAGGCATATTTACCGCCACTTCAACTCTAAATACCAGCGTTGCTTACGGTAGCGGCCAGCTTAAAAAACGTGCTCGTGCACGATATCCCCATAGGAAACAATGGGGCAGTTTGAGCTGAAAAAAAGCAGCGTTCAGCTCATAACGCAGCCCCATTGTTTCCTATGGGGAAACACTTTCTAAGTCTGCACCTAACACCCTAACATGTACCCCGAGTCTAAACACCCCTAACCTTACACTTATTAACCCCTAACCTGCCGCCCACGCTTCCGCTGACACCTGCATATTATTATTAACCCCTAATCTGCCGCTCCGGACACCGCCACAACCTACGTTATCCCTATGAACCCCTAATCTGCTTCGCCCAATGTCGCCATCACCTAAATTATAATTATTAACCCCTAATCTGCCCCCCCCCAATGTCGCCGCTACCTTACCTACACTTATTAACCCCTAATCTGCCGACCAGACCTCGCCGCCACTATAATAAATGTATTAACCCCTAAACCGCCGCACTCCCGCCTCGCAAACCCTATAATAAATAGTATTAACCCCTAATCTGCCCTCCCTAACATCGCTGCCACCTAACTTCAAGTATTAACCCTTAATCTGCCGACCGGACCTCACCGCTACTATAATAAATGCATTAACCCCCTAAACCTAACTCTAACCCTAACACCCCCCTAAGTTAAATATAATTTAAATCTAACGAAATAAATTATTTCTTATTAAATAAATTAATCCTATTTAAAGCTAAATGCTTACCTGTAAAATAAACCCTAATATAGCTACAATATAACGAATAGTTATATTGTAGCTAGCTTAGGGTTTATTTTTATTTTACAGACAAGTTTGTATTTATTTTAACTTGGTAGAATAGTTACTAAATAGTTATTAACTATTTAATAACTACCTAGCTAAAATAAATACAAATTGATGTGTAAAATAAACCTAACCTGTCTTACACTAACACCTAACCTAACCCTACAATTAAATAAATTCCCTAAATTAAATACAATTAACTAAATTAAATACAATTAGCTAAATTACAGAAAATAAAAAACAAATTACAAACTCTTTAAACTAATTACACCTAATCTAATAGCCCTATCAAAATAAAAAAAGCCCACCCAAAATAAAAAAAAAACCCTAGCCTAAACTAAACTACCAATAGCCCTTAAAAGGGCCTTTTTTTACGGGGCATTGCCCCAAAGAAATCAGCTCTTTTGCCTGTAATAAAAATACAAACAATCCCCCAACAGTAAAACCCACCACCCACACAACCAACCCCCCAAATAAAACCCTAACTAAAAAAACCTAAGCTCCCCATTGCCCTGAAAAGGGCATTTGGATGGGCATTGCCCTTAAAAGGGCATTTAGCTCTATTGCGGCCCAAAGCCCTAACCTAAAAATAAAACCCACCCAATACACCCTTAAAAAATCCTAACACTAACCCCCGAAGATCCACTTACCGAGAGAAGTCTTCATCCAAGCGGCAAGATGTCCTGAACAAATCCGGCAGAAGTGGTCATCCAGACGGGCAGAAGTGGTCTTCCAGACGGGCAGAAGTGGTCCTCCAGATGGGCAGAAGTCTTCACCCAGATGGCATCTTCTATCTTCATCCTTCCGACGCGGAGCGGCTCCATCTTCAAGACATCCAGCGCAGAGCATCCTCTTCTTACGACGTCTTCTTCGGAATGAAGGTTCCTTTAAATGACATCATCCAAGATGGCGTCCCTTAGATTCCGATTGTAATCAGCCAATAGGATTGAACTTCAATCCTATTGGCTGATCCAATCAGTCAAAAGGATTTAGCTCATATTCTATTGGCTGTTCCAATCAGCCAACAGAATGTGAACTCAAGCCTATTGGCTGATTGCATCAACCAACAGGATTTTTTCAACCTTAATTCCTATTGGCTGATAGAATTCTATCAGCCAATCGGAATCTAAGGGACGCCATCTTGGATGACATCACTTAAAGGAACATTCATTCAGCAAGAAGACTTTGATTGAAGAGGATGCTCCGCGCCGGATGTCTTGAAGATGGAGCCGCTCCGCGTCGGAAGGATGAAGATAGAAGATGCCGTCTGGGTGAAGACTTCTGCCCATCTGGAGGACCACTTCTGCCCGTCTGGAGGACCACTTCTGCCAGATTCGTTGAGGACATCTTGCCACTTGGATGAAGACTTCTCCCGGTAAGTGGATCTTCGGGGGTTAGTGTTAGGATTTTTTAAGGGTGTATTGGGTGGGTTTTATTTTTAGGTTAGGGCTTTGGGCCGCAATAGAGCTAAATGCGCTTTTAAGGGCAATGCCCATCCAAATGCCCTTTTCAGGTTGGACCAACTCTTTAAATGGACCATAAACATATTTATATATAAAGTTATTGTATCACCGTTGATGCACTCATTTTCTAGAGTGAAAAGACCAAATTTAGCAAACATCAGGTTTTTTTAGTTGGGGTTTTATTTGGGGGGTTGGTTGTGTGGGTGGTGGGTTTTACTGTTGGGGGGTTGTTTGCATTTTTTATTACAGGTAAAAGAGCTGATTTCTTTGGGGCAATGCCTTGCAAAAGGCCTTTTAAGGGTTATTGGTAGTTTAGTTTAGGCTAGGTTTTTTTTTTTATTTTGGGTGGGCTTTTTATTTTGATAGGGCTATTAGATTAGGTGTAATTAGTTTAAAGATCTTGTAATTTGTTTTTATTTTTTGTAATTTTGTGTTTTTTCTGTAATTTAACTAATTGTATTTAATTTAGTTAATTGTATTTAATTTAGTGAATTTATTTAATCGTAGGGTTAGGTTAGGTGTTAGTGTAAGACAGGTTAGGTTTATTTTACACATCAATTTGTATTTATTTTAGCTAGGTAGTTATTAAATAGTTAATAACTATTTAGTAACTATTCTACCAAGTTAAAATAAATACAAACTTGCCTGTAAAATAAAAATAAACCCTAAGCTAGCTACAATGTAACTATTAGTTATATTGTAGCTAGCTTAGGGTTTATTTTACAGGTAAGTATTTAGTTTTAAATAGGAATTATTTAGTTATTAATAGTAAGTTTTATTTAGATTTATTTTTTTAAATCAAAGATTTTTATTGAGGTTTTTATCCAACAGAAGTATAACAAGACATATGTTCTATAACAAATACATCCATTTCAGAAATATTAAATACAGAAATACAGATATGAACAATTTTATCTACATACCCACCAGAACATAGATGTGAGACCTCGGTTTTTAAATTTAATTTACCTCCCAACTTAGCTATAGGTCACTCTTGGGTCTATACCCAGTAGTATTCATCACAGGAGGAAACTAGGGAGAAATAGAGCCACTCTTGGGCATGGTGGATAGATATATATATCCAGTTAGCGAGGAGCGGAATTAATACCGCTATATGTTTCATCGAAGCGGATGAAAATAGATACTACGTAAGCCTACTTGAGAAATATAATGCATACTATTAAGATTAGAATTTTGCTTAGAATTAAACCAGATCAGATCAAGAGCCACCACTGAAAACCAAGAACAGAGTGGAGTGTAGAATTTTATGCTATAACTATGACATGCAAACACACATAAAATAACAATCTGCTAAGATATGATTCAAATCTACATATTGAAAAATTAGAACAGCAAGGGGCATATCCTGCCTGCCTTAGAGTGGGACACCCTTTATAAATTTGGTGCTACCCCGCTTGCACCTAGCTAAAATAACACTATTTATCTCCCAAAATGTCATACTGTTCCCCCTCCCCCATCGATAATACATAGCAGACATACATTTGCAAACATTAGGATTCTTGTTTAATAGTTATCTCAAGCATCATACTATATCTCTTTTATGAAATTAGGACCTATGGTGACTTCTAGGGGACACTAACATCATATAGGCACATGCGTATACTTGGAAACATTAACATCTCTCCCACCTCTCTAGATAACCTTTGTAAATGCCAACAGCATGGGTTATGCCACCAGGCTATTTAATTAACATATATGATTCAGGATAGTCCCCCACCTACTGCACCAAGATATCTATATATGCACCACGTGGTCCCCAAAATGACAACAGCTGTCCATCAACAAATATCAAGAGGGTGACTCTTCGTTGTCAGAGATAAATAAAACTTGTAAACTCATTAAAAAGTTAGTAATAATGTTACTCAGCGTGTCTCATCTCTTCCCCAAGATTGTCCGATCTAGTGATGTGCAGGATTAGTCCAAACCCCCTTTACAAACCAATGCGGCATCAGATCTCACCCTATGCCCATTCTATAGGAATGAACCGATGCACCTATAGCAACTCTCCGAAGGAGAAACTTAGCCCACTGCAACTTATGAATGTGGATGAGGTATGGTTGATCCTGCAGCTGCACGTCCACCTGAAGTCTCCTCTCGGGAGGCATAACGTGTTTTGCAGCTTCTGGGCCACGGGAGCCGGCCGCTCTCCCCCAACCCAGCACTACATACAAACGATGCACATTCGGCACCGCATCACTGTGCCCTGCAGGTTCTGGATTGTCAGCATCCCAGCTTCTGGTAATATCGGAAGGTGAGCAGATGGGGTTGAATACTTCCTCACTCGAGCAGAAACCAATAGGAGTTTCCTCCGTGGGCGAAGCCTCCTGGCTAAGTCTTGTGACCCATTGTGGAGAGACTGAGCATATAGCATGAGCAGGCCGAGAAGCCCTCTGCATATCCCGCCTCGTGTTTCTTGTTGCTGCAATAAGGTCGAGCATATAATCATCAAACTTAGTTTCTAGTTTTGACAGTAGCGCTTGCAAACTCCTGCATGACAGCTCCATGTTCATTACTCACTCGTTAGTAGCGGCTATCGATCCTGTTCAAACTAATTTCTTAGGCTTATGGGGGGATGAATGTTTGTAATTGCGGCCTTAAGCCACCACCTAATATTATTGAGGTCCGGGTGCAGGCCCATGAAATGCAAAACCAACTTTATAGGTATCAAACTGTTCAGAATTTCCTCCTCTATTCCATGATCAAATGTTTTTCACTCACAGCTGCATGTAAATCTCCAAAAACAGCTAAAAGGTGGAAGTTCGGAGAGGAGCTCTGATTAAAATAATCCAGTATGGCCGCCACCCGGACACGCCCCCCTCTATTTAGATTTATTTTAATTAATTTAAATTAGGGGGGTTAGGGTTAGACTTAGATTTAGGGGTTAATAAATGTAGGTAGGTGGTGGCGATGTTAGGGACAGCAGATTAGGGGTTAATAATATTTAACTAATGTTTGTGAGGCGGGAGTGTGGCGGTATAGGGGGTTAATATGTTTATCATAGTGACGGTGATGTCCGGAGCAGCAGATTAGGGGTTAATATTTTTATTTTAGTATTTGCTATGCTGGAGGGCCTCGGTTTAGGGGTTAATAGGTAGTTTATGGGTGTTAGTGTACTTTTTAGCACTTTAGTTATGAATTTTAAGCTACAGCTTTGTAGTGTAAAACTCATAACTACTGACTTTAATATGCGTTATGAATCTTGTGGGATAGGCTGTACCGCTCACTTCTTGGCCTCCCAGGACACGCTCGTAATACCGGCGCTATGGAAGTCCTATTGAAAAAAGACTATACGCAATTTGCGTAAGTTGATTTGCGGTAAGGTCAAAAAAGTGTGCGGGACAACTGTACCTACAAGACTCATAATAGCAGCGGTAGTACAAATACAGCGTTATGAGCCTAAATGCTTCTTTTTTACTCATAATGCAAGACTCCTAATCTAGCCGTTAATGCATTAAAATTCAAAATATAAAATGCAAAGCTTAAATGTAACAAAATTTAAAGGCCAAGATATGAAATGTAACATATTATAAAATACAAAGCACAAAATGTATATTGCACTGGACTTGTCTCTCCTTCACATGCAGAAATGCAGAGAACACCCTTTAGACAAGTGTAGCAAAATTTGCCTTTCTAGAATCTTGTGAGAGATCTTCTAGTGCTAAAGGATCATTTTAGATTATTAAGTCTGAGAATTTTAGATCATCGAGCCCTCTGTCTCTACATCTGAGACTTTTTATACCCTCTTTATCACTAACTCTAATCATCTGTTATCACATACATTGTGCTTAAACTAAATGGTTTCTATAATATCTGTATAGAACCCTTCCCAGTGGTATATAAGCAATGAATCACATTCTTTTAGTTTCTCTAAAGGAGAATTTGCAAAGTCTGGAAATTTCCACTGGTAAACGGTAATTAATTAACACTAATAAATATTTTACCTTTTGATACCATAAATAAGTGTGGTACTTAATACGTAGATGCAGGGACGAAACTACAGGGTGTGCAGAGGTCGCAATTGCGACTGGGTCCCCAAGGGTGGGGGCCCAGCTTCAAAAAAATAATATTTTTTTTTAATAAAAAACATTGACCTGCCACTGATATCATGTGAGTGTGACATGATGCTTAACTAGTGTCTCTGACTACAGGGGTTAGTCTTTACGTTTTACCCATTGGTGTTTATGTGTGTGTGTTTGTGGAACCAGCAAATTACAGACCTTGTTACTACAGCATGGGGGGAGGGGGTAAACAGTGTCACTATACAGTACCTCTATATACAGTACAGGGGGGGCTGGACTATGTCACAGACTACTGTGGTCACTTTATAAAGTACTGGGGCGGGTAGGGTCAGGCCTGCTCTGTCACCAGCAGATTACAGACTGTGTCACTGACTCACTATATACAGTACTGGTGGGTTAAACAGTGTCACTATATACACTAATAGGGGGTCAGACCATCCCACAGACTGTGGGCACAGGGTACCTCCTTTTACAGACATGTAATCTGATTCACATTTTTTTCTCTCTGTTAAATGTTAAAAAAAAAGAAAAAAAGATATGTATCAAATTCACTTGGGGGGCCCTTATTAGATTCTTGCACCTGGGCCCTGAGGTTTCTAGTTACGTCTCTGCGTAGATGAGATAATTCTTGATAAAAGAACAGAGGAAATGGATTTTACTGACAACAAGTTAAAATCTAGTGCTAAATACAAGGCAGCAGCAGCTTCTTAAGCAAATACGATATCAGTATATAGAGTATGGCTGCAAGAGAAGAAAGCATAATTCTGACCCTGTATAAATCTCTGTAAACTGTCTGCAAACTTGAGTTGGGGAAGTGGTATTATAAAGGATATTGGAAATCTAGAAAGGCTTCATCAAATGAATATAAAATTAATAATGGTGTTGGAGAATTTAAGCCCTGAGGAGATGTTTGCTAAATTTGGTCTTTTCACTCTAGAAAATGAGTGCATCAACGGTGATACAATAACTTTATATATAAATATGTTTATGGTCCATTTAAAGAGTTGGTCCAAGCTAAAAAAAAATACAGATTGAATTGATAAAATGTAAGGAACAAATCAGCCTAGCTATATAGAACCGTTTAGATATTTCTTGAATTAAAGGTTTATAAATATTAGAGATTCGTTTTATAACGAAAAATTGATATTTGTTTTGTTTTGACTAAACGAATATCTGAATGAATGCACCAACGAAAACTAAAGAAAACTAATAAATAATGACAAAATTCATCAGTATTCATTTATTTCCTTTAAGTTGTTTTTTTAACGGTTGAGGCTTACTTTTTGCAGTCTAGCGCGCTAGCCCGATCCTCTTCTTGTCAGAGCCCCAGCCGCACTAACAGGAGGCTTAGAGCAGTCGGCAAACTAATTTCACTGAATATATGTTAAGAAAATGTAATCTAAAACAAGATTTTCTTGGCTGCACAAGTCTAATAAATATCTTTCCATATATGTTCCCCTAGAATCTAATGGACACCAATGAACTAGTTTTACTTCATTCTCTTGGTATTCTTTTGTTGAAAAAAACAAGTGCAGTTTGGCAAAACTATTGTCAAAACAATTGTCGGAGCGAAGATGATGTCACACAGTAGGTGGGGACGGAGTCGGTAAATCTGTGTGTTACCACGGTCTTTGTAAGCGGATGGTTTTCATGTTTTTTAACAAATACCCTATGAAATAAACCCCAGTGGTTGTTAAAACACCTTTTAATAAAAGCTCTTTTGTAAAAAATAATGTCATATACTTCTTTATCTCCAAGGAGGGAAGATTCATTTAAGCCAGAGACCCTCAAAGGACATTTTCAGCGTTATGGATATATATATATATGCACACACACAGAGATACACGTATGTGTGTAGTGTGTAGTTTGTTGGGGGATGACTCATTATTCATGGAGGGTTTAATATAAAAAATAAATAAATAATATTTGAAACTTTCCTAATGGTAATTACTGTGAGTCCTTTAAGGGTTAGTTATATACCATTTTATATATATATATAGGTATATATATAAATATATATATATATATATATATATATATATATATATATAAATCCAAAAGGAAAAAAGTGAATGGCTCCAGCACTGTTTCTTTAAAAGTGAAAAAACCTTTATTAAGGTGACAAAATGAACAGACAGCAACGTTTCGGGTAACGCAGACCCTTAATCATGCTCATGAGCATGATTAAGGGTCTGCGTTACCCGAAACGTTGCTGTCTGTTCATTTTGTCACCTTAATAAAGGTTTTTTCACTTTTAAAGAAACAGTGCTGGAGCCATTCACTTTTTTCCTTTTGGATTTACATATGAGAGGTGAGCAGGACCCTCTGGCTACCATGCACTTTGCTAACTAACTCTGAACTGTTACTTGTGCTGGACCTATTGCTCTCTTTGTATATATATATATATATATATATATATACATATATATATATATATATATATATATATATATATATATATATATATATATATATATATATATATATATATATATATATATATATATATATGTAAATGGAAAAAAGGCACTCACTGGTATAAAATAAAATATAACATTTAATGGTTTAAGTTAAGAATGCATGACGTTTCGGAGGTATTACACTCCCTTTATCAAATGCATGATACAAACAGTTTGAATCTACAAAAAGCAGTACAACACATACAATACCCCTTCACCTTAAGTACCCCAGTGGCTTCTGATGGCGCCAAGCCGCAACCGCGGCTTGCATGGTGCAGACCCGGAAATCATGTGACCGGAACTTATTTTTTTATATTTTATGCCTTTTTTCCATTTACATATCTGATGATTTTTTGAAGTGCACCCTGGAAGCTGCTATACTGTATATGGAGTGCCTTTCCTACTGACTTTAATCTACCTATATATATATATATATATATATATATATATATATATATATATATATATATATATATATATATATATATATATATAAAAATTCTTTGATTGTAAATACAGTCTTAAGGGGCACAGCATGTGTTTGATTTATGCACTCTTCATCCCAAGTCTATTTTCAGAGTTATCCTACAGAATGGGAGGGAGGGTATTATGGAGATCTGAGAAGTAAATGAAATACAGGGGGAATATAAAATAAGAAATATTCCAGTTGTGCTACTCGATATGTTACTCAGTAACAGTAAAAGAGAGTTTCAAAGTAGAGTATATATTTAAATTTATGTCAAACTGAAAATGTCTGCTTATTTTCTTAAAGCATTATTACATATATAAAACATAGAGTTCTTTAGAAAGACAAATCAGATAATAGATAGATAGATAGATAGATAGATAGATAGATAGATAGATAGATAGATAGATAGATAGATAGATAGATAGATAGATAGATAGATATGGTATGCTATGATATGATAGATAGATAATAGATAGATAGATAGATAGTTTAACCGGTAGATAGAAAGATAGATAGATAGATTGATTGATTGATTGATTGATTGATTGATTGATTGATTGATTGGTAGATAGATTGATTGGTAGACAAGAAAATTGATAGGTAGATAGGTAGAACAATAGAGAGATAGATAGATTGATTGATTGATTGATTGATTGATTGATTGATTGATTGATTGGCAGATAGATTGATTGGTAGACAAGAAGATTGATAGGTAGATAGGTGGAACGATAGATAGATAGATAGATAGATAGATAGATAGATAGATAGATAGATAGATAGATAGATAGATAGATAGATAGATATAACCCCATACATATAACCCAGTTATTTCTTGAGTTCATGTAGGATATTAAATATGGCTTAAATAAACATTTAGCTGCTGAATTTGTATAAATACTGTATAGTGATGCCCAACATCATATAGTTATCTCATAAGAAATACAAGATTGTTTCTGTGTGAACATAGATCTGTTTTAGTGTGCACACAGGAAAGGGGTTATATTATGGATTTAAAATCTCAAAAAGATTTACTTAAAGGGATATTCCAGCCAAAAATGGAAACCACATGGGTGCATTTGGGTATTGAACAGAAGCAATTTTGTAATATACATGCATTAGCAAAAATGCTTCTAATAAAATTATAGCTGTTTCAAAAGTGTATTTAAGTATGCACCGTGCACCAGCATTTTAAACACAACACGTATTCAGAGAGCCTAAGGTGCTTCTACTATCTGGTAATGACTCAATTTGGTAATTGCTTATATGATACGAGCCCCACTGATGATCTGAGAAGCTGCATTATTTAAAATGTGGCTGCAGTAATAATATCTAGCTATGCTTCACATGCACATGCAGAGAATAATGTTAACACTAAAACAGTGATAACTTTTACTAGAAGCATTTTAGCTAATACATGTATAATGCAAATGTGTTTCTATTCAAAGATGTAATAAATCTATGTGCATTTATATTTTGACTGGAATGTCCCTTTAATTTAAAAAAAAAAACAAAAACACACACACTAGAAGTTTTTAAAATCCACTACATTTGAAAAGTAATTCACTGAGTAGTCTTATTTTTTAGACGTATATACAACTTGATTTAAAACATTTGTAAATAACTATATAAAATTTTGAATGAACAAAAAATTGCCATCCATCAATACTATATTTGCGTTGGTAGTACATAGCATTTTGAAAGAAAATACTTTGCTTAATAATGTCTTCTGAAATACTTAAATCGACACTGAACCCAAAATGTTTATTTCATGATTCAGATAGAGCAGTCATTTTAAGCAACTTTCTAATTTACTCCTATTATCAAATTTTCTTCATTCTCTTGGTATGTTTGTTTGAAAATTAAGTATGTAAGTTTAGATGCCGGCCCATTTTTGGTGACCAACCTGGGTTGTCCTTGCTGATTGGACAGCACCCATAAAAAAAGTGCTTTCCATGGTACTGAACCAAAAATCTGCTGGCTCCTTAGCTGAGATGCCTTCTTTTCCAAATAAAGATAGAAAGAGAATGAAGAAAAATTGATAATAGAAGTAAATTAGAAAGTTGTTTAAAATTGCATGCTCTATCTGAATCATGAAAGAAAAAAATTTGGGTTCAGTGTCCCTTTAATCTATTTGCTTGTGAGTAACAAGAGTATAGTAAAATGCCAAATTGGTTTGCTGGTGTTATTTTATTCTAGTGCTATTCTGTATATATACAAATATGATAATTGCATAAACAGAGTTTGTGTTTTTAATATAAAACCCAAAAAAATGTATACCGTGATTCTGATAGAACATGAAATTTTAAACAACTTTCTAATTTACTTCCATTGTCAACTTTGCTTTGTTTAATTGGTATCTTTTGTTGAAAAGAATGGACATTTCTGGATCACTATATGGCAGCAGTTTTCCAGAATGTTATCCATTTGCAAGACCACTAGAGGGCAGCACTGTTTCCTGTAGTGCTCAGACACCTACATAGATATCTCTTGAGAATGAAGCAAATTTGATAACAGAAGTAAGTTGGAAACTTTTTTTTTAAAATTGTATTGAGTAGTAGATTTTTTCCTGACAAATTTCAAAATTATGTCCCCTGTATCATGTGATAGCAATCAGCCAATCACAAATGCATATGCATATTCTATGAATTCTTGCACATGCTCAGTAGGAACTGGTGACTCAAAAAGTGTAAATATAAAAAGACTGTGCACATTTTCTTAATGGAAGTAAATTGGAAAGTTGTTTAAAATGTTGTGCTCTATCTGAATCATGACACTTTAATTTTGACTTGAGTGTCCCTTTAACTAGTGCTGGATAGTGAAACTCTGTATCTTCACACTAGGTGCCACCATCTTGGAATTTAAAGGGACAGTAAAGTTAAAAAAAATCTTTCAAGATTCAGATAGAGCATAACATTTTAAACAACTATCCATTTGACTTCTGGTATCTAGTTTGCTTAGTTCTCATGGTATCCTTTGTTATAAAGCATATCTAGGTAGGCTCAGGAACGGCAAATCACTACTGAGAGCTAGCTGCTGATTGGTGGTTGCATATTTATGACTCTTTTTATTGCCTCACCAGATGTGCTCAGCAAGTTCTCAGTAGTACATGACTGTTCTTTCAAAAAGGATACCAAGAGAATGAAGCAAATTTGATAATAGAAATAGTAAACTGGAAAGTTGCTTAAAATTGTATGTTCTGACTTGATAAGGAAATAAAAATGTGTTATCTCTCTTGACAACCCCCATAAGGAAGTAAAGTTTAGCGTGCACAATACAGAGCATGAGCTGTGTGCTTTTGCAGAGGCTGTTTGCTCTATATTATTCCTGCGGGCTTTTTTTCATCATAATTAGACATTCATGATTTAGACAGAACATACAATTTTAAATAACTTCCCAATTGACTTCTATTATTTAATTTGCTTCCTTCTCTTGTTATCCATTGCTGAAAGGTTTATCTAGGTAATTTCAGGAGCAGCAAAGCACATATGTTCTAGTTGCTGATTGGTGGCTGCATATATATACCGATTGTCATTGGTTTACCCATGTGTTCAGTTAGAAACCAGTAGTGCATTGCTGCTCCTTCAACAAATGATACAAAGAGAATGAAACAAATTAGATAATATAACTAAACTGGTATGTTGTTTAAAATTGTATGTTCTACCTAAATCATGAAAGAAAAAAAATGGATTCCATGTCCCTTTAAGTAACGGTTAAAGGGACACTGAACCCAAAAATTTTCTTTCACGATTCAGATAGAGCATGAAATTTTAAGCAACTTTCTAATTTACTCCTATTATCAAATTTTCTTTATTCTCTTGGTATCTTTATTTGAAATGCAAGAATGTAAGTTTAGATGCCGGCCCATTTTTGGTGAACAACCTGTGTTGTCCTTGCTGATTGGTGGATAAATTCATCCACCAATAAAAAAGTGCTGTCTAGAGTTCTGAACCAAGAAAAAAAGCTTAGATGCTTTCTTTTTCAAATAAAGATAGCAAGAGAATGAAAAGAAATTGATAATAGGAGTAAATTAGAAAGTTGCTTAAAATTGCTGCTCTCTCTGAATCATGAAAGAAAAAATTTGAGTTCAGTGTCCCTTTAACTGTGTAAAAAAAAATAAAAAAAAAATATGTAAAGCTTCTTTTTTCTGTTGTACAACCTAACTCAAAATGTAAGGCACAGCTATCAAACGTCACTGATCTCTAAAAATGCACGGCTTTTGTCAGGATGCAACAATAAGTAAATTACAAGATGGTGGCGTCCAGTATAATGATTCAGATCTTTACCAATTGGTTTTTGTGATGGGTTAAATTGGAGAAGAGAGCTGTATGTGCAGGAGAAAACCATATCATGCTGAGTGTGTAACTGTGGTATTGTAGTTGTACCCAGCAGGTTAATATGCCTTTAATAATTTTGTCCAATGATCAATTAAACAAAATCAAATGGCAGATGGCCCACGCTATAAAGAAGAATGTCTTATAAGTGGTTATAGCCCTCTGTAGTTGGCCCAGCTTTATGATAAATTATTAAACATATGTTGGAAATAGTAGAGAATGTGTTGCATGGGTGAGTGCATTTGCTCTTAAAGCTGTTCCAAATATATTGCCAATAAACAGCAATCATTTTGGGAATAATCCACAAATAATGGCTGCTGTCTAGCCTGTTTTCTCATAAGCTAAGGGCTCTTAAAACAAAACAACAAATGTGTTTATTTCCTCTTACAATCAAGAAAGGAAAAAAAAAAAAATCATGGATGTTGAAATTCTCATTTACTGAAGGAATCAAATCCTTTTCTTTTTTCTCCAGGGCATCTAGGTCCTGGCTTCTGTACCTCCTTTAACTGACTTTTTCATAGTAGCACTGAAAAAAAAAGACCCGCTTCAATAATTTACATGGTATGGATTTCGTTTAGTTGCCATGGTAACCAGTTCCCTGACATCCTATTGCAAAAGGGACCTTAATCAGAAAAAGAACGTACTAATCTTGCTTTCTGGCCTTAAAAGTTTGACGACACATAATTATTATTAACTTCTGTTGATGATATTTTTTCCTACTTTATTACAGTTAAATTCAAAATATTGTCTACCTTGGTCTACTTAGTGTAGCATTCAAATCAATTAAAACCATTCACAATTGTAACCAGGAAGCTTTTTTTCTGGTGAATTTAATACAAGGTATTGTGCAGCCTTACAGGTTATATATATATATTTATTTTACTCTCGCCTAGAGACATGTGTCAAGTAAGCGGAGCATATAAAAAAAGTGACACGGTCACACATCACTGGTTCCAGTACACAAAAGCACAAGTAGACAGGTCAAAACAATGAAAGCAAGCTATGAACTGTTTAATGTGTATGTAGCGATATTTTCGAGGACATTTTATTGCAAGCAACTGTAATCATGCCAAATTTTATTAGGGAAGAATGTGCAGCTTTTAAATAAGATATATCAATTTATTACAATGTCAAACACAGTATATAACCAGTTATCTTTTGTTGAAAAGCATGGGGCATAAGCTCAGGAGTGTGCACGTGTCTGGATCACTATATGGCAGCAGTTTTGCAAGAATGTTATCCATTTGCAAGACCACTAGATGGCAGCACTATTTACTACCATGAATTGCCCCAGATACCTAGGTATTTCTTACACAAAGAATACAATGGGAACCAAGCAAATTTAAACATAGACGTAAATTGGAAA
This sequence comes from Bombina bombina, assembly GCF_027579735.1. Classification (NCBI taxonomy): domain Eukaryota; kingdom Metazoa; phylum Chordata; class Amphibia; order Anura; family Bombinatoridae; genus Bombina; species Bombina bombina. The sequence goes on along the minus strand of NC_069508.1, from coordinate 35,020,300 downwards.
CTATTTTTTCAAAATTGTATGCTCTGTCTGAAACACACAAAAAACATTTTTGGGGCTTTTATATCCCTTTAAATCCCTTGTAAACACCAAAAATGTTATTGTTTAAAAAGATAGATAATCTCTTTATTTACCATACCCCAGTTTTGCATAACCAACACTGTTATAGAATATCTAAGCTTCTGCTGACTGCATCTTTATCTCAGATCTTTTGACAGACTTGCATTTCAGGCAATTAGTGCTTACTCTTAAATAACTTCAAGTGCGTGAGCACAATGTTATCTATATGAAACACATGAACTAACACCCTCTAGCTGTGAAAAACTGTAAAATGCAGACGCAGCCTTCAAGGGCTTAGAAATTAGCATATGAGCCTACCTAGGTTTAGCTTTCAACTAAGAATAACAAGAGAACAAAGCAAATTTGATGATAAAAGTAAATTAGAAAGTTGTTTAAAATTACATGCCCTGTCTGAATCATGAAAGTTTAATTTGGACTTTCCTATCCCTTTAAGGATGAGGTTCTCAGGAACCTCACACGCATTTACAAATCCTATCCTTTGAAAATGATGGTGAAAACTTTAAAAGCTTACAATACACTTATTTGTTGTAGGGTCTTCATATGTTTAACTAGATATTGCTACTATACCATTTTAATTTCAAGTAAATCCTAAAATGCCACATGAAGTTGTGTGTCACTAAAGAGCTCGTTAAGCTCAAAGAGTGCAATGGTAACTAAATCCATTACATCTCATCACTTTTGTAAGACTAAATCAACCTGAGTCTTTTTCATATATAACCTCTCAGTATGTGTCTGGCCTTTGATTATAAAATTGCTTCAACTACCAATGCATAACAGAGGACACCAGAAGTGCAGAACACTAAGGGGACTCATTAAAGAAATTCCAAAGGTTATTTTAACCCCATGAGCAATTGTGAAAAAAATGAACTGAATAAACGAACTGATTGATCTGTGAATTACATACTCATTCAAGAATAGATAATAGTCCATGGTAGTTCTAATTTTAGAAAACAGACATATAAATGGGCACAAGCTGAAATATTAAAACCTAAAGAAAAACTCATATTGAAAAGTAGAAAAAAAATCACAAAAATATAATAAAATATATATTCATAATGATTGGGCAGAGTTTTGCATTAGCTTTTGACTTTGTAAATTATTTGGATCTACTGGTAAGCATGGAAAGGCTGTCACGTAGCTGTGTGAAAACGCAGCAAAAATGGCCACCCAGGCACTGAGCCACTGCCCATTACTACTGCAGACTGCCGCTCTAGGTACAAAAATAGCCACAGCTGGTGCCGGCCAGGTCACTGGGTAACAACTGCAGCTGCATGTTCTACCTTGAGGGAGCGAGACTCAGTGAGCAGAGGCAGGTGTAGAGGATATTTAATTAACAGATAACAGCTAACTGGCACTACAATCCAAAAGAGTGGGAAAAACTAATAAAATAAAAATATTTATTATTATTATTATCAGGTATTTGTAGAGCGCCAACAGGTTCCGCAGTGCTATGAACACGGGTGGTATATAAAAAACGATTACAGGGATCAAATGGGTGAAGGGTCCTGCCGGGAGTTGCACTGTTGTAGTCGGCTCTTATGAAGGTGGACTACAAAAGGCTGGGCTCATAGGCTTACATGCTATGGGGTTTAAGGGGATAGCAGTGGAGATAGGAAGGTTAGTGTAGGTTGTAAGCGTCCCTGAATAGAAAAGTCTTCAAGGAGCACTTGAAGTTTTTAAAACTAGGGGAGATTCTTGTGGAGCGAGGCAGAGAGTTCCATAAGATGGGAGCTAGTCTGGAGAAATCTTGTAGACGGGAATGTGAGGAGGTAACAAGAGAGGAGGAGAGGAGGAGATCATGAGCAGAGCGAAGGGGGCGGGATGGCGAGTATCTGGAGGCAAGGTCTGAGATGTAGGGGGAGCAATGCAATTGAGGGCTTTGCATGTCAGAGTGAGAATTTTGTGTTTAATCCTGGAGGCGAGAGGAAGCCAGTGAAGGCCTTTGGCAGAGAGGTGCGGCAGATGAAGAGCGACGTGCAAGGAAGATGAGCCTGGCAGAGGCATTCATTATGGATTGCAAAGGAGCTCGGCGGCAGCTTGGGAGACCAGAGAGGATAGAGTTGCAGTAGTCGAGGCGGGAAAGGATGAGAGAGTGGATTAAAATCTTTGTTGTGTCTTGTCTAATTTTAGCGAGGTTTTTAAGGTGGAAGTGGCAGGTTTTAGCCAAGGACTGAATGTGAGGAGTGAAAGAAAGATGAGTCAAGTGTGACCACAACAAAATCTGGCATGTGAGGTTGGGGTAATGATGGAGTTGTCAACAGATATAGAGACATGGGGGGGGTGGAGATTTTTGAAGAAGGGGGGGAAATAAGGAGCTTAGTTCTGGAGAGATTTAGCTTGAGGTAGTGAGAGGACATGCAAGATGAGATATGAGAGAGACAGTTAGTGACACGGGTTAGCAAGGAAGGAGATAATTCTGGTGCAGAGAGGTAGATTTGAGTATCGTCGGCATACAAGTGAAAATGAAACCCGTGGGACTTTATTAAGGAACCTAGTCAGGATGTGTAGATTGAGAAGAGAAGGGGACCGAGGACAGAGCCTTGCGGTACCCCAACAGAAAGAGGTAACGGGGCAGAGGATACCCCAGAGAAGGCTACACTAAAGGTACGGTTAGACAGATAGGAAGAGAAGCAAGAGAGAGCTGTGTCACAGATGCCAAAGGATTGGAGGGTATAGAGCAAAAGAGGGTGGTCAACAGTGTCAAAGGCTGCAGACAGATCAAGGAGGATAAGTAGAGAGAAGTGGCCTTTTGATTTTGCTGTAAGTAGGTCGTTGGCAACCTTAACAATTGCTGTCTCTGTTGAGTGAAGGGGGCGAAATCCAGATTGCAGTGGGTCAAGGAGGGAGTTTAATGTAAGGAAATGGGATAGACATGCATATACTAACTTTTCAAGAAGCTTTGAGGCAAGAGGTAGTAGGGAAATAGGGCAGTAGTTGGATGGGGAGGTTGGATCGAGAGAAGGTTTTTTGAAGATAGGTGTGACTAATGCATGTTTAAGAGATATGGAACTATACCAGTGCTGAGGGAGAGGTTGAAGATGTGTGTGAGTATAGGGGTAAGGGTAGAAGAGAGGGAGGGGAGTGGTTGTGAGGGGATGGGGTCGATGGGACAAGTAGTGAGGTGAGAGGATAGTATAAGGGCAGAAACTTCATCCTCTGTAACAGGGGCAAAAGAGCTAAAATTATGGCTATGTGGGTTTTGGATGATTGGGAGCTTTTGAGGGGGTGGGAGACCGGTAGTATGTTGAGAGCTGATTTTAGTTCTAATGTAGTCGATTTTGTTGTTGAAGTACCTGGCAAAATCTTGGACTGAGAGAGAACTTGTGGTGGGAGGTGGGGGTGGGCAGAAAAGAGTATTGAATGTGGAGAACAGACGTTTTGGGTTTGAAGAAAGAGTAGAGATGAGAGTAGAGAAGTAGTGTTGCTTATATAGATTAAGGGCAGAATAGTAAGAGTTCAAGATGAACTTATAGTGAAGAAAGTCAGCAGAACTCCAAGATTTCCTCCAGGGTCGCTCAGCAGTATGGGAACATCTGCATAGGTACCGTGTCAGAGGAGTATGCCAGGGCTGAGGATGAGTGTATGTTTTCCGAGCTATGGTAGGTGGGGCCAGGTTATCAAGGACTGATGTAAGGGTGGAGTTATAGTGGAAGATGGATTCATCAGGACAGGAAAAGGAGGGGATGGAAGAGAGAAGAGGTTCAAGATAGCTAGCGAGCTGTTGCTGATCTAATGACTTGATTCTTCTGTGGAGTTTAGTGTGAGGGGTAGAAGGAGGGAGAGTTGTAGGGAGGGAGGTAATGGTACAAGTGAGGAGGTGGTGGTCAAAAAGAGGAATAGGTGGGTTTGTGAAGTTTGAGATAGTGCATCGATAGCTGAAAATCAGATCAAGGGAGTGACCATCTTTGTGAGTAGGAGAGTCAGTCCATTGTGACAGGCCGAAAGAGGAAGTGAGTTGCAGAAGTTGTTTTGCAGAGGAGGCAGTGGGATTATCAACAGGGAGGTTGAAGTCACAGAGAATAAGGGCAGGGGTATCTGAGGAAAGAAAGTAAGGTAGCCAGGTGGCAAAGTGATCTAGAAATAGAGTTGCGGAGCCAGGATGGCGGTATATGACTGCAACGCGTATAGAGAGGGGAGACAATAAGCGAATCATGTGTGTTTCGAATGAAGAAAATGTGAGGGAAGAGAAGGGATGTATTTGTTGAAAGGTGCAATGAAAGGAAAGTAAAATACCAACACCACCTCCTTGTCTATTGTCAGACCTAGGAGTGTGGCTGAAGTGGAGACCCCCCATGTGACAGTGCAGCAGACAAAGCAGTGTCTGAAGGAGAGAGCCAGGTTTCTGTGAGAGCCAGAAGATTGAGAGAGTGGGAGATAAAGAGGTCATGGATAGAAGTGATCTTGTTGCAAACAGAGCGAGAGTTCCAAAGTGCGCAAGTGAAGGGGGTGGTGGCTTTAGATGCAAGAGGAATGAGATTAGGGTTACCAGAGTTTTGTTTTTGAAGTCTATTGAAGGGTACACATGGGTGTGCAGGGCAAGGAAAATGTGGTGGACCAGGATTAGGGGAGATGTTGCCAGCAGCTAGTATGAGCAAGAGGGAGAGTGACATAAGATGAGATGCAGATTTGCAGTAGTGAGACTGTCTTTGTGATGAGTTGCAAGTGGGAGAGAGAGTCTTTAGGAATGTGTGAAGTTCATGAATACAGAAGTAAGGTGAGGTTAAGAGAGATGGGCTAATGATCAGTGCAGGTGGCGAGGGGTAAGGAATAATTGAGTAAGGTAGTTTGTTAAACGGCCAAAATGTGGTAAAAAGGAATATGAAGATATTTAGCATTTTTACAAAATAGTCAGACAATGTATAAAACTCAGTATTAAAACAGAACTTGCCTTATCCCTTGTCCAATCTTTATTGAATTCTTGCATAATTCGTTGTTCTTTACTTATAAATGTTCACTTAAGAGATGTGAACAGATGATCTTACAATATTGCTACCAAGCCTGTATTGCTACCCCTGCATTGCTTTCCCCATAGCAGTGTTTACATTTATAGGTCAGAGCATTCAGCTGAATGCAATAAATTAGGTAATGACCTGATCAAAGACAGTCAAAAGGCCAATTGGGAAAATTTGATTTAGGGTGAGATAAGTTAAAAATAACAGACAATAGAATTTGGGGGAGGCTGTGGTTAAACCATTAGTGAAATTATAAAGTTAGAAATTATAACAAGTATTTGCAAGGTTTGGACATCACATAGATAAAGGCAAGCAGGATAAATACATAATTAATTATACAGATAAATGCAAAAAGAGAGGCTTGCAATACAGATTACACACAAAACAGGGGAAATTGGCAGGATTTGAATGCAGGGACCAAATTCACATACCAAAGAGAGGCTTGTAGTACAAATGACACAGAAACAGGGAAAATTGGCAGGATTTGAATGCAGGGAAACAATTCACATACCAAAGAGGGACTTGCAGTACAAATGACACAGAAACAGGGAAAATTGGCAGGATTTGAATGCAGGGACCCAATTCACATACCAAAGAGAGACTTGCAGTACAAATGACACAGAAACAGGGAAAATTGGCAGGATTTGAATGCAGGGACCCAATTCACATACCAAAGAGAGACTTGTAGTACAAATGACACAGAAACAGGGAAAATTGGCAGGATTTGAATGCAGGGACCCAATTCAAATACCAAAGAGAGACTTGTAGTACAAATGACACAGAAACAGGGAAAATTGGCAGGATTTGAATGCAGGGACCCAATTCAAATACCAAAGAGAGACTTGTAGTACAAATGACACAGAAACAGGGAAAATTGGCAGGATTTGAATGCAGGGACCCAATTTACATATCAAAGAGAGACTTGTAGTACAAATGACACAGAAACAGGGAAATTGGCAGGATTTGAATGCAGGGACCCAATTCACATTCCAAAGAGAGACTTGTAGTACACATTACACCGAAATGGGGAAAATTGGCAGGATTTGAATGCAGAGACCCAATTCACATACCAAAGAGAGATTTGTAGTACAAATTACACAGAAACAGGGAAAATTGGCAGGATTTGACGGCAGGGACCCAATTCACATACCTGAAAGCAGAAGAGAGAGTTCTTTAACTCAGCATTCCTTAGCAGATGTCAATAGGCAGTTAGTTAGTAAACAGCAGTGTGGTGAGTATTGAGTATCAGTCTTGTATAATTCATTGTTCCTCACTTATAAATGTTCACATCTACATAGGCTCAGTAGCTGCTGATTAGTGGCTGCACATAGATGCCTTGTGTGATTGGCTTACCCATCTGCATTGCTTTTTCTTCAAATGGCATATCTGAAGAATGAAGCAAATTAAATAATATAAGTAATTTGGAACGTTGTTTAAAATTGTGTTCTCTATCTGAATCATTAAAGAACATTTTTGGGTTTCATAACCTTTTAAAGGAACTTCAGGGTGCAACACCTTAAGGCTCTTTACTATTAGTATTAGTGACCGCATTGTAATACTGGCTCTACCTATTGGTCCTATAGACACAAATGGCTGTACATTTAATTGTGACCTCCCTAGAAACCACTGCTGGTTGATATTTTTACACCTCTAGTGCAATGGCATATAAACAGTTATCGGTAACAGTAGACTGAACCTACTTTACTGATCATTGCATGTCTATTGTAATCTATGTCCAATTCCATTTTATTATAATTTGTCAAAGTAAAATAAATTGGCTCTGAAATCACATATAAAGATATCCCATATTTAATTTTAAGAATGTTTTGATATAGAATGTATGTCTCAATACCTAATATCAGTTTATTTTAAATGTAAAAATATTGCTGCCTTTATATGCACTTTACAGTCAATGTGATCTTGAATGTGCTTAATTTTCTTAAAATGTTTCAGACTGTAAAAAAAATTATACCAGCTTTTGTCTAGTGGGAAAAGAATTGTACAGAACCTCACAACAGTAGCTGGAAGCCCTTGTCATAAGTGCCAAAATGAAAACTCACCGAGCCAACACTGCAATAAGTAAATCAATATATAGCAAGGATTTCAAAAGCTAAAAAGATCTAATTGAATTAAAGGTTCCTGGAGTAAAAGCATGTTTACTGACCATAAGGACATCAGGCTAAGCTCACTTTAACCTAAAGATATTGTTATGCTTGTCTTTGATAGATACAAGACCCAAAGTAGATTTTGTTTTTTCTTATAGTTGTGTTGCTTGGCAACACAATATGAATTCCAAGTGTCAATATGCGATAATCCCAAGGAGCTGAGGTGAACAGATTTCTTACTTTGATCTACTTTTAGGACAACACAGAAGAGATTTTAAAAGGGACAGTCTACTCCAGAATTGTTATTGTTTAAAAAGATAGATAATCCCTTTATTACCCATTCCCCAGTTTTGCATAACCAACGCTGTTATATTAATATACTTTTTACCTCTGTGATTACCTTGATCTAAGCAGACTGCCCACTTATTTTAGTTATTTTGACAGACTTGCATTTACGCAATCAGTGCTGACTCCTAGATAACTCCACGGATGCGAGCACAATGTTATCTATATGACACACATGAACTACCACCCTCTAGCTGTGGGAAAACTGTCAAATGCATTCGGATAAGAGGTGGCCTTCAAGGGCTTAGAATCTAGCATATGAGCCTACCTAAGTTTAGTTTTCAACAAAAAATACCAAGAGAACAAAGCAAATTTGATCATAAACGTAAATTGGAAACTTGTTTAAAATTTCATGCCTCTGAAACATGAAAGTCTAATTTTGACTAGCCTGTCCGTTTAAGCTTGGGAATGTTTTTAAGGTAATATTGAAACTATAAAATGTTGCTTTGTAAAGTCCTCATTAGATTACAATTTTATATAAATCTCTGCATAAAATTCTAAGAAGTTAGTTAGAAAAATCAATTATCTGGTATATTAGTTATCTTAGCTTGAGTCCCATCATAAAACAGGTACATTCATCCTTGTGTGGGTGACATCATTTGGAATTATACATCCCAGCAATTTTCAGGAACTCACCTGGTACCTGATGATAGGAACAGTAGACTCAGATGTCAGGTAGGAAGTATTGATGTCAGGAGGTCTATTGGTGGAGTTAGGTGAGACCATAGTGGCGTCTTGATAGTCTAGGTTGGAGTTGAGTGGCTATGGAAGTATTCTAGATAGTGTTTGATTGGTCTCATAGATCTAAAAGAGAAACCAACTGGGACATAGAAGAAAGACAGCAGGACTGATGCCAACTTGAAACAGCCCAGTAATTTAAGGGGAAGTTGGGAGTTATTAATATATTTATTTAAATGTTAATTAGAATGAGTTTGACTTATTTAATTGGCTGACCAAGAGGCCCTTTTGATCATACTAATGCTATTTAACATTTTTTTCACTTCAAATGTATAACTACTGTAACTGCTTTTTAAGGGGCATAAATGTGTAAAAAAAAATGCTTTAATTCTTTTTACAATATTTTATTGTTTTACTATTGCTTGAAACTATGTGTTTACACCCAGCAGTTCCAGAGCAGCAATAACTACTGAAAATTATCTGATCACATCTGGTGAGCTAATGACTAGAGACATATGTGTATAGCCATCAATAAGTAGCTAACTCCCACTAGTTGCCTACCTATGTATGATTTTCAACAAACGATAGAAATAGAAAAAGCAAAGTACATTTGATAATTGAAGTAAATATTAAAGTCTCTTAAATGTGTCTGCTATATCTTTAAAGAGACATGATTCCAACAGATAATAACATTTTTTTTAAAGTTTCCAATTTACTTCTATTATCAAATTTGCTTCATTCTCATGTTATTCTTTGTTGAAGAGATATCTATACAGGTAGAATGCACATTACTACATGACAGGAAAAAGTGCTGCCATTTAGTGCTCTTGGTAATGTATAGCATTGTTGTAAAACTGCTGCTATAGACACATGCACACTCCTGAGATTACCTCCCTGCTTTTCAACAAAGGATACCAAGAAAATGAAAACAATTTGAAAACAGAAGTCAGGTGGAAAGTTGTTTAAAATTGTATGCTCTATCTGAATCATGTTAGAAACATTGTGGGTTGTATTTCCCTTTAAGGCTATCAAGTGTCCTTTGACCTTTTGTTTCAGATGGCTCAGTAAGTTGCAATATAATACATACCAAATATTTTAGTCTAATTGTCAATTATATCCTCATTCGTTCCTACAAAACCTTCTGCCTATGAGGATTATATATATGCGCTTCTAGTGTGTGTGTATATATATATATATATATTGTATATATGCGCTTCTTGTGTGTATTTATATATATATATATAAATATATATATATTTATATATATATATGCGCTTCTCGTGTGTGTGTATATATATATATATATATATATATATATGCTTCTCGTGTGTGTGTGTGTTTATATATATATATATACTGTATATATGCGCTTCTTGTGTGTATTTATATATATATATATATATATTTATATATATATACTGTATATATGTGCTTCTTGTGTGTGTGTGTATATATATATATATATATATATATGCGCTTCTCGTGTGTGTGTGTGTGTATATATATATATGCGCTTCTTGTGTGTGTGTGTGTATATATATATATATGCGCTTCTCGTGTGTGTGTGTGTGTATATATATATATATATATGCGCTTCTTGTGTGTGTGTGTGTATATATATATATATGCGCTTCTCGTGTGTGTGTGTATATATATATATTTATATGCTTCTCGTGTGTGTGTGTGTGTTTATATATATATACAGGGAGTGCAGAATTATTAGGCAAGTTGTATTTTTGAGGATTAATTTTATTATTGAACAACAACCATGTTCTCAATGAACCCAAAAAACTCATTAATATCAAAGCTGAATAGTTTTGGAAGTAGTTTTTAGTTTGTTTTTAGTTATAGCTATTTTAGGGGGATATCTGTGTGTGCAGGTGACAATTACTGTGCATAATTATTAGGCAACTTACAAAAAACAAATATATACCCATTTCAATTATTTATTTTTACCAGTGAAACCAATATAACATCTCAACATTCACAAATATACATTTCTGACATTCAAAAACAAAACAAAAACAAATCAGTGACCAGGAAATGGCTGCAACCAGAGGTTAACTCCACTAATACGATTGGGGAGTTATTGGTGATGGATTGCTTTCAACGAGGATTACCTGCTTCCCTGCGTCGATGGGTCAGTCAGGGTGACCCTCAAACTGCAGACCAACTGATTGCTTTAGTGGAAAGGTATATTGCGGCAGGAGAAGTTTTGCATCTTCCTCCAGCGGATTTACCCTCCTCTCCTATTTGCCAGAACTCTACAAGAACTGGTAAGACTGTTTAAGGGGGAAGGGGGGTGAGAGACCAGCAGTTATATTTACAAGATACAAGGGACACTCCTCTGGGAGATAGAGGAACATGTAAATATAACCACTTAAAAAAGTGGTGGGTATATGGTGCGCAAATCTGCCCCTTGCAATACACACTAATCTGCTCCCATAAAGCAGATAATGCAAGAACTGGTACAAAGAAAAAGAGAGATGTGTGTATGCGCTAAACAGCTATGGGGATGATGAATATTTATAAATATATATTAGTATATTTAGAGATATGAATTATGAAGGTATATATTATAAAAACACTTTGTGTGGCATAAAAATATAGTGTAGGTGTTACAGAGTCAACCTGTGCGACTGGTTTCAATCTAATATCCAAGCAACTAAAATGAATCAAATATCAAAGCAGTATGTATATCAAAATAAAATTTATTTATCTTAATTAAAATAACAATGAAATATTGTCTACTGATACTGTGATATTATGACCGGTCATATATAGTAATAAACTCTATGCTAAAACATAAAAAATAAGCTAAAAATAGCTGACTTATTGTGCAGCTCAGTCTAAAATCATATTTGGGATAGTGGCCCTATATGAGAGAGTAAATCCACCTATGGAATCTTGGCTTCTATAACAGGTAAGTTCTGTTTGGGAAAGAGGTAGATATCAAACTACCTAGGGATGAAGTATTATTATGGCTCCGTTATAGGAGTAAACAAGTGTAAAAGTCCCGTATGGAGATATTGAAAGTTCCGTTATTGGCAGTTTCTGTGAAAATAAGTTGATACCTTCTTTTAGGAATACCCACTGACAACCACGCTGCAGGACCGCTACACCTCTATGGTGCCTACCTGCTCTTTAGTCGAGCTGAATCCTCCGTCAAGGTATGGCACAGGTGTCCGGCGCGGCTCACTACAGCTGGTGACGTCAGGAACGCTGGATGCGTGTCGAATGTAGGTCCGGTCTCGATGAAAAAACTCTGCGCAGAGTATTAGAAGTGGATCAAATAATCCCAACGAATCCTTTGCAATCCTTGTAGATATTTATATATTCTCACTTTGTAGTTGTTCTTCTAGGTCCATCAACGCGTTTCACCATATAGAATGGCTTTATCAAGATGATCTTGTCAGAGACTGTGCCCATAAAGATGAACTGATGGACTATAGTACAAGTGATAATACAGGGCCGCACCCATTTCTGTCTATCTGTATTTATCCTGATAATAGTGATGTCTCTCACATGTGTTTGGTGACTGTAAATGGTAGAATGTGTAAAGCATTACTGGATTCAGGTAGTATGGTTACATTAGTGGAAAAATTTATAGTACCTGATGTGACTATAGATCATATGCATAAAATGGGTATTCTTTGTGTTCATGGTGATAAACATGAATATGGTACAGCTGATGTAAATTTTGAAACACAATGTGGTTCTTTAAAACATCGGGTAGGTGTAATACCCAAATTAGCTCATGAGGTGGTGATAGGAAGAGATTTTCCTAAGTTTTTAGAATTATGGGCTTTAATAGTAAATTCAGCTAAGGGGTCCAAAGGGAATGAAACAATTGAGGATTTTGTGTTTCCTTTTTTCTGAATTTGATTTGGAAGAAAACGGTTAAAGTAAATGTTATTGTCCTATGCCTGTATTGTAGGAGACCGGCCTATCCAGAATAATGAGCCAGGTGCTAGAACAGAAAGCAATGATGATTTCATAGATTTGGAGGTTAATTGTAGTAATTTTACAAGTGCCCAATGGGAGGATCCCACTTTGGCTGAAGCAAGAAATTATATCCGGGTTGTAAATGGTATTATTTCACAGCCAGAAAATCCATTACCTTATCCTCACTTTGAAGTAAATAATAACCTGCTATACAGAGTAGTCAAAAAGGGCACATATATTGTTAAACAGTTATTGGTACCTCAAGTTTTTCATAATACAGTGTTAAATGTTGCACATAGTCACATACTAGGGGGGCAACTGGGAATGGATAAGACTAAAGAAAGAGTCCTTAGAAGGTTTTACTGGCCAGGTGTGTTTAAGGCTGTTAATAATTATTGCTCCTCATGTCCCAAGTGCCAGCTAACTGCTCCCACTAAGGATTTTCGTAGTCCATTAGTGACTTTACCAATCATTGATGTGCAATTCGAAAGAATTGCTATGGACTTAATAGGTCCACTGGTAGACACCAGTATATACTGGTTGTCCTGGATTATGCACCACGCTATCCTAAGGCAGTACCCCTACATAATAGTTCTGCAATATTTATAGCAAAGGAACTTATGCTTATGTTTAGTAGAGTGGGTATACCCAAGGAAATTTTGACAGATCAAGGGACTCCTTTCATGTCTAAGGTTACAAAAGAATTGTGTAAACTGCTCCATATTAAGCATTTGAAAACTTCACTATATCACCCTAAAACTGTCAGGCTGGTAGAGAGGTTCAATAAGACCCTATAGAGTATGTTACGGAAGGCAATTGATGTGGATGGAAAAAATTGGGACCTTTTATTGTCTTATTTAATGTTTTCTATCAGGGACGTTCCTCAGGCCTCCACAGGGTTTTCACCTTTTGAACTTTTGTATGGTTGACATCCACGGGGGTTACTTGATATTGTTAAAAAGACTTGGGAACAGGAAACTACAACCTATAGAAGTGTTATTGAGCATATATCTCAAATGCAGGCTCGAATGGAGGCTGTCATGCCCATAGTTAGGGAACATATGGGAAAAGCCCAAGAAGCACAAAAACACAATTATAATCGTAATTTTAGGGTTAGAGTGTTTCAGCCTGGTGACAGGGTACTAGTTTTGGTCCCTTTTTTTGGCTTCTTGGCACGGCCCATATGAGATAATTGAAAAGGTGGGTGATGTAAGCTATAAGGTGAGTCAGCCAGGGAGAAGAAAACCTGAGCAGATATATCACATTAATTTACTGAAGCCCTGGAAGGATAGGGAGGTTTTGTGTGTGGTAAATACAACAGAGATACCTGTTACTGAGCCAGAGGTAAATATTTCTGAAACCCTATCTGCGCATCAAAAGCAAGAGGTCAAGGAATTTATAAGATGGAACAGAGAGGTTTTTTCCATGATGCCAGGGAGAACTAACATAATTAAACCTGAAATAGTAACAGAACCAGGAAAAAAAGTTTCCCTTAAACCCTATAGAGTTCCTGAAGCCCGTAGGGAGGCTATTAAATTGGAGGTGAAAAAAATGTTAAAACTTGGGGTGATTGAAGAATCACACAGTGATTGGAGCAGTCCAATTGGGTTAGTTCCTAAACCGGATGGTACTTTACGATTTTGTAACAAATATCGTAAATTAAATTGTATTTCAAAATTTGATACCTACCCAATGCCTAGGGTTGATGAGTTAATAGAAAGACTAGGAAAAGCATGTTATTTAACAACAATTGATTTAACAAAAGGCTATTGGCAGGTACCCCTCACTAATCAGGCAAAGGAGAAAACTGCTTTTTCAACTCTAGATGGGATGTTTCAGTATACAGTTTTGCCATTTGGGTTACATGGTGCTCCTGCAACATTTCAGAGAATGATGGATAGAATTCTAAAGCCCCATGTTCATTATGCTGCAGCTTATCTTGATGATGTAATCATTTATAGTACAGATTGGGAATTACATCTTCCAAAAGTTCAGGCAGTTCTTGACTCCTTTTCCTCTGCTAGCTTAACTGCAAATCCTTCAAAATGTACCATTTGTTTAGAGGAAGCAAAGTACATGGGATATACAATTGGGAGAGGATTAGTTAAGCCACAGACAACTAAAATAGAAGCCATACAAAACTGGCCCCAGCCCCTAACTAAGAAACAAGTTAGAGCTTTTTCGGGTTTGACTGGATATTATAGAAGGTTTATTCCAGATTTTGCTACAATAGCTGTTCCTTTAACTGATTTTACAAAGGAAAAATCACCAGTGATGGTTTAATGGTCTGCAGAAGCAGAGTTTTGGTAACTCCAGATTTTTGTAAAGATTTTATAGTTCAGACTGATGCTTCTAAAGTTCGTGTGGGGGCTGTTCTTTCCCAAGTGTACTAAGGGGAGGAGCATCCTGTATTATTTCTTAGTAGAAAATTAAACCAACAAGATAAAAATGACTCTATTGTTGAAAAAGAATGTTTAGCTATTAAGTGGGCTTTGGAGTCTCTTCGGTATTATTTGTTGGGGAGGAAATTCAGGTTGATTACAGATAATGCTCCTCTCAAATGGATGAGTCAGAATAAGGAGAGGAATGCAAGAGTGACTAGATGGTTTCTTAGTCTGCAGTATTTTCATTTCATTGTTGAGCACAGAGCAGGTATTTTGCAGGGCAAGGCTGATGGTCTTTCAAGGGTACACTCTTTAATGTCTATGGTCGCTCACTCCACCAAGTGTGAGCTGGGGGGGAGGAGGAAGTGTGACAAAGTCTGGTTTGTTGATAGAGGGAGTATATATTAGACAAAGTTTAATACATTTCACTTTACCATTTTGCTAAGAAACCCCAGGGAAGTGATTAGTGTTTTTTAGTTGTGAATACCTTACAGCTGTTAAAGACAATTAAAGGGACAGTATACACTCATTTTCATATAACTGCATGTAATAGACACTACTATAAAGAATAAGATGCACAGATACTTATATATAAATCCAGTATATAACTTTTTAAAAACTTACTTAGAAGCTCTCAGTTTAGCTCTGTTGAAAAGGTAGTTAGAAAGCCCACTGCAAGTGGAAAATAAGACACTCCCCCCTCCCCCTTCTTTTGCATATGAAAAGACCCTTTACACAAACAGGAGCAAGGTGGAGAAGGTAGCTGATGGTATTCTCATAAAACCAGAGCAATGCTATTTAAAAATAAGCAAAACTATACATTTCAAAAAACAAAAAACTGCATGGCTATATAAATAGATCATCTACAAAACATTTATGCAAAGAAAAAATGAGTGTAAAATGTCCCTTTAAACTCAAGGGTGGCTCATGATTACTGCTCCTAGGGTTTAAAAGGGAAGCATTTCTCTAGGTAAGGTGATTACAGCCAGGCAGGAGGCCTGATGTGTTGTGAAAAATATTATGTACTAAACGTTTTGCTGGATTTCTGTTTGCTGTTACATTCTGTAAAGGACATTTGTGTTGCTGCAGACAATGCAGACAGAGATTTACTGTTTTGGAAGCTTGTGCAGAGAAGCTTGTCCTTTTGCCATACCTGTGAACAAACTCTATGCTGCACCTTGGTATTTTGGAAGAAAATAAAGTTTTGAAAACTTTAACTGGATTGTCCTCTATTGCAGTTAAACCCTAGAAGGCATTCGTTGCCAAAGATTCTTGTAACAGTGTGTGTATATATATATATATATATATATATATATATTATAAATAAATATATATATATATATATATATATTATATATATATATATATGCGCTTCTCGTGTGTGTGTGTATATATATTATATATATATATATATATATGTAGTTGTATATCAAGAAGGGCACTCTCAGGATTTGTAGTAAAACTATAAGTTTATTTATTCCAATACTATTATAATGTCAACGTTTCGGCTCCTTTATGAGCCTTCTTCTGGATGAAATTAATCATTATTTGGTCATGGAGCCGTACTCCCAAACAGAGAGAAAAGCGAGTCACACTTTGTGTATTCTACTCAAGGCTTATGGATTTCTATTTGTGACCGTATTTGAAGGAGAAGAATTTGTTGCAAAGTATTGGTGAACTTTCAGTTTGTTTTGCTGGTGGGAGGACTTTTCCGGGCGTCCACGGAGTGCCCTGTATGGGTTGGACCGGACATACCCCACGGAGCAATTTGACACAGAACTGTGTTTCTTTGGAAGCTCATTTTCAGTCCGTTTTTAGGCTGACAAGCAACGCTACATTATACTTTAAAGCTCATCCAGTGATTGACAGGCAGGACAGCCTGTGGCATAGAGGTTTCTGGATTCCATCCATCAGAGAAGAGGTGTGTTAGGATATCAAGCACACCTACCTCCTACGTCATTTTCATCAGCCTGACACTGTGAGTAGAGTGATGGAACGCCGCTATACTGGCGTGTTGCTCTAAGAGTATGCCTCAGGACTTTTTCATATGCTAGTTAGCTATATCTCTTTGTGAGTTGTATGAAAGCGATGTGCAGCCTGATGGTTGTAGTTCAACTGCAGAAGTCGGTACTGAGTTGTGCAATTTAATATTATGTGCCCTTCAATGTTTTATGCTCACATTTAATTATCTTTTGTAATTTTGTATGTATAATTTTGTGTATATCTGTTCTAAGGTCATTGGGCCTAATCCAGTCATCAGCATATTTTTTATAGGAATCTAATTAAACATTTATTTTTTCCTAAGAGATAACTGTGTGCAGTTTTCCTTCTTTTAAAGTGACAGTAATATATAATATCTATAGTTTCAATTTATATTCAATTTTTAAGGATTTGCACCAGTATTATACTTAAGTGGTATTATCTCCTCCCTCTTAAATATATATAATATTATATATTATTATTATTATACTTTATTTATGAAGCGCCATCATATTCCGCTGCGCTGTCCATGGATACAGATCATTTAAATAAAACAATATAAAACTTGTAAGAGACAGGACAGGATTTACAAACACATACAGGAGGAATTGAGGGCCCTATTCCTGTGGGAACTTACAATCTAGAAGGGTAGGAGGTTGAGTAACAGGAGGTGAGGACTGCAAGATTGAGAAAGATGTTGATGCAGAGTTAGATGAGGGAAATGTTAGGTAAGTGAAATATTATTGAGTTGGTTGGCAGGCTTCTATATATATATATATATATATATATATATATATATATATATATATATATGCGCTTCTTGTGTGTGTGTGTGTGTGTGTGTGTGTGTGTGTATATATATATGCCCTTCTCTTGTGTGTGTGTTTGTTTTTATATATATATATATATATATATATATATATATATATATATATATGTATGTGCGGTTTTCGTGTGTGTGTATATGTATATATATATATATACACATGTGTGTGCTTCTCGTGTGTGTGTGTATATATATATATATATATATATATATATATACACTGTATATATATATGTGTGTGTGTGCTTCTCATGTGTGTGAAAATATATATATATATATATATATATATATATTTATATGCGCTTCTTGTGTGTGCTCCATCATTTTGATGGGAAAAATGGTTAAGCGTAATAAAGAAAGACTGGATAAGACAATCACACAGGCAGAGGAATGCCTTAAAGTGGTTAATACTTTTTCCAGTAACTCAAACTTTGCGAAACTTAATGAAGAAATTAAAGAACAGATTGCTAGATTACAAAATGACATTAAATTGAGAAAAGGTAGAAAACTTTCCAGGGACAATGATGATTATAAGAACAATAAAGTTTATAACTACCTGTTGGCAAGGGGTACATATGACTCTGGCACAGATGTTTCTGATGCAGAATCAGAACATCATAGATCTACCACAGAAAAACCACATACTTTTTTAGGGGAAGGAGGAGAGGAGGTAGGAAGAGAAGGTGGAGGAGGGAAAATTTAGACTCACGAGAAAGGAGATATCCCTCCAGACAACGGAGACAAGAACAAAATCAGGGGAATTTTGCGAGGGGCAGACCTCGGCGATTCCGGGGACGCAGGGGATACTAAAGACAGCAGAAGAAGGCCTTCAGATAATTAATTTATCTTCATTTAAGTTAAACCTCGCACATATAGAGGTACTTAAGAAAGGTCTTTCTTTTTGTCCCACAAACTACCTTGATAAGTTTAACTTCATAAAAGATCTCCATTTGTTTGCCCGAAGAATTGTGTTGTCACAGTTAATGAAGGGCAAAAGTAAACACCTAGTGGACGATGTCACCATTACTTTGGATGACAAGTCCACGGTAGAGAATTTACAAAGCCTTCTAGAAGAGAATGAAGGCAGTCAATATGCCTCCATACAAATAAAGGATATTCCTTATTACAATAAAACTACTTCCAATTTCAAGGCGAAATCAAAATATATGCCACAACTTTCAATGGTGCCAGCAGTCAATATATTCGTGAAACAGGTTGAGAAAGAGGTAAATCAACTATCCTTTACAGGAATAGTGGATGATAATCTAACAAAACCTGAACGTAAAGCACTTAATGACCTCATAAATGCCAAAGGATTCGTAATTAAGCCAGCGGACAAAGGTGGGAACCTGGTCTTCTGGGATGAGAACATGTATGTCCTGGAAGCAAAACGTCAGCTTTTGAACAAAAAGCACTATAAATCAATGACGTACAATCCAACATCTTCCCTACAATTTAAGCTTTTCAACATACTAAAAAAGGCTAAGAGTGAAGGACTGATTACAACCTCGGAGCAGAAATATCTTTACCATGAGTATCCAATAACACCTGCTTCTATTGTATCCCCAAGATACACAAAAATGCTAACCATCCACCAAGCCGCCCAATAATTGCAGGTATTGGTAGCTTAACTGAAAACCTAGGTAATTATGTAGATTATTTTCTTAGGCCTTTCTTAAGCACACTACCATCATATATCCTGGATACAGCAGACATTCTAAGGAAAATCGATAATCTTTCAGTCCCTCCAGGTGCCATTATGGCTTGCCTGGACGTGGAAGGATTGTACTCATCAATCCCACATAACGTTGGCCTGAAAGCATGTAAGCACTTTTTAATGATGAGAGGTACACAAACACAGCAACACACCGACTTTGTCATGGAGCTGTTGGAGTTTATATTGACAAACAACGTATTTCTCTACGATAATAAAGTGTATGTACAGCAGCAAGGGATATCCATGGGGGCGACGTGTGCCCCCACCTATGCATGCTTACATTTGGGAGCTTGGGAGATGGAGGATGTTTATCAGAGCCCTCTCTTTGAGGAGAACATCCACATATGGCTCAGATATGTGGATGACATTTTCCTCATATGGGAGGGCTCTGAAGAAGGCCTTTTTGATTTTGTAGAAACTCTCAATAAAAATGATAAAAATATCTTTCTCACACTGCAGAGCAGTAAGGAGGAAATATCCTTTTTGGATATTAAGATTAATCTCAATCAGGGCTCTATTGAGACTGAGAACTTTCGAAAAACCACGGCTACAAATAGCCTGCTCCTTGCGACAAGCCACCATCCTGACCACCTCAAAAAGGAGATACCTAAGGGGCAGTTCCTTAGATTACGTCGGAATTGTTCAACCAAAACAAAATACTATGAGCATGCCACTGAAATGTAAAAACGCTTTTTAGACAGGGGGTACTCAAAAAGAGTTGTTAAAAGAGCTTTTAATGAAGCAGCTCACCTGAACCGCGAGGAACTTCTTATGCCCAAGCAAAAGGCTGTACAAGGTCCAATCAGATTGATTGAAGACTACAACTGTCACTGGACAGCCCTGAGAATTATACTGGAAAAAAACTGGCACGTTCTAATGAGTGATGAAGGGGTGTCTAGGGAAGTGGGAGATCACACCAACATCACTGCCAGAAGGGCACCAAACCTCAGAGACAAATTTGTGAGAAGTCAGTATGTTTCACCTAAAAAACAAACAGATTGGCTTACTACACATAGATCCACTGGAAATCATGCATGTGGAAGATGTGTGGCATACAAATACATTGTGAAAACCAAAGTGTTTTCAACCCACACAGGAAAAATATACAAATTAAAACATCATACTACATGCAGTACTGAAGGTGTCATTTATCTCCTCTCCTGTAGTTGCCCACGTTTTTACGTGGGTAAAACCAGGAGAGCCATAAAAGACCGGATAACTGAGCATAGGGATGACATTAAATATAAAAATCCCAAAAGCAATGTGGCTAAGCACTTTGAAGATGCTCATGCCTGTAACTCTGACTCTCTCTCATTCATTGGTATTGACAGAGGCATTACCAATAATAGAGGGGGTGACAATGATAAAGTCCTCCTCCAGAAAGAATGTAGGTGGATTACGATCCTACAAACCCAGATACCCAATGGGCTAAACGACAGAATAGATATGGCCTGTTTCTTATAAGATATGGTTAATACCAATATTCTATGCTTATCCCTCTAGACCAGACATGTGTCTATCCTATAGTGATGTAAATTATTCTATAGAGTATTTCAATTATAACAATAAAAATTAGGGTGTTAAGACTCTTAGGTAAATCTTTGTTTCTAACTTTACAGTCTCATCTAAATTGTATACATATGACCAAAACACGCCTTAATTTTTCGATATATATTTATCTCTCTACTTAGGCTTATAAGCCAGTTTTTAAATGTCTTCATTATTATAATGTATCGGCTCAGATATGCCCTAGAGAGTTTGTTCCTCTTTTAACCATCTTTCTCATTGAGGTATTACTAGACTTTGGAATTCTTCAATAGGGGCGTGAAACCCAGCAAGTTTAAAAGGGAGATGAGATGCTCCCTACGTCATTACGCCCTGACGAAGCCCGACACACCCAGCGGGTGAAACGCGCGTCGGCATTGGACAAGCCGAACCGGAACATGTGGTCTGTGTAAATGCCACTGAACAGATACGCTGCAAGCAAACGCACTCGAGAGATCTTTAAATGGTGTCCCTTGGAAGTCATTAAGGACTACTTACAAAGTATCAGCTTGAAGATAATTCAGGAGACAGGTCGTATATTGCTACATCTTTTGCCTGATTGATAGGCATATTCATTTTCGATCTGGATATCGCCACCCTGTTGAGAGGGTCAAACTAGAAGTGCCTTATTATAAAAGGAGATTGCTATCTTTGACTAACGCTTGAGGCATATTAACACCACGCATCACTGATTTGCAATCCTGCACTCTGCATCATGCTTTTCATTGCTTCATGGCTTATATACTTCATGCATGTATGACTAACTGAAAGGGACTGTAACAACTCATACAGCGACCTACAGTACTTATGCTATTACCTGCTTATCATAAATTTTGCTGAGCTACTTTACCTTAACATTGCTTTACGCTTTTGCTTGCTAACTGTAAGACAAATGTACATATTTTGGGGTACATTATCAGAAACTACTTAGATCCCATCACTATACCTGCCTGGCATTAAGCCTTATATATTAAGGTGCCGCACGCAGCAGGGTGTAGTAGTTGGATAATTGTTCCCCATTAATATATCTTAATATATACATGTATGTACACTGTTATGCCTATGCCTAATCTGTACTATATTTCTATATGTATCTTGGGGCACACTGTCAGAAACTACTTAGATCCCACTCGTATACCTGCCCGGCATTAAGCCTTACATATTAAGGTGCCGTACGCAGCAGGGTGTAGTAGTCTGACTAAGGTTTCCCACGAAAAATACCCCATCTACATCTTAGTATGTATATTGAGATATCAATGTTTGTTATGATATAAGAGAACAGTAGGTTACTTTATCTGCTGCTAAATTGTCATATCATCTAACCACTTAGCATGTGAATTTTTTTCTGTTCAAGCATAAACACTAACCCCTGACTGGTCAGGTTTGCATATTGTTATTTCTATGTAATTTCTTTCGTTATATACACTATTTGGTCACTTGTGTATTAGTCTATTGTTAGAAGGTACCTGAGATAAACTAGTCTTGAAGTTATAGGTGCCAGAGATGAATCTCTCTTGTAGCTACTTAAGCTTTAAATTTTGGATACACCTAAAATATATTTTCTTGAGCTAAATAAATACTTTTTTAAAAAAGAGTGCTGTATTCCCTGTCTTTTATCCTGGTATTCATTTTTTTCCAGGATTTATTCTTTCTCTTTGAACTCATGCAATATATATATATATATATATATATATATATATATATATATATATATATATGCGCTTCTCGTGTGTGTATATATATATATATGCGCTTCTCGTGTGTGTATATATATATATGCGCTTCTCGTGTGTGTATATATATATATATGCGCTTCTCGTGTGTGTATATATATATATATGCGCTTCTCGTGTGTGTATATATATATATATATGCGCTTTTCGTGTGTGTATATATATATATGCGCTTCTCGTGTGTGTATATATATATATATGCGCTTCTCGTGTGTGTCTATATATATATGCGCTTCTCGTGTGTGTATAGAAAGAAAGTCCATGAAAAAATTAATGAATAATGACAATATCACGATACGCCCCGCCGACAAAGGCGGGGGTATAGTGATACAAAAAAGAGATGAATATCTCAAAGAAGCATATAGGCTATTAAATGATAGTACAACCTATAAAATTCTTCCAAAAGATCCAACTGATACATATAATAAGGAACTAAATAAGATGCTCAACACAGCTAAAAGTGCTGGTATTTTAAATGAGGATGAATATAAATACATCCATACTACACAACCGAATACACCGTATATATATCACTTACCCAAAATACACAAAGATCCCCTCAACCCTCCGGGTAGACCGATAATATCGGGAATAGGGTCTATTACAGATAATTTATCTAAGTATGTAGACTTTTACTTACAGCCAATAGTGAAATCGACTAAGGCATACCTTAAGGATACTAGCGAGGTAATAAATAGATTTGAAGGCATTACTTGGGAAGAAGATATGATGTGGCTTACTTGCGACGTCGCTTCCCTATACACCTGTATTCCTCATGATGATGGTATAGAGAATATACAAATTGAACTGTCCAATTGGTCTATCCCAGAAAACCATATACAATTCTTAATCAACAGTATAAAATTTATTTTACACCATAATTACTTTCTATTCCAAAACAAATTTTATGTACAAACAAGGGGGACTGCGATGGGGACTACTTTTGCCCCATCGTACGCAAATATTTATGTTAATGCTTTTGAGACCAAACACATTTGGAAAAACAATCCATTTAAAGAGAATATTTTAATTTATGCTAGATATATCGACGATATTATTATTTTATGGAAAGGAAGTAAAGAGAATATAGATAATTTTATGGTTTTTATGAATGACAATAATTTTAATTTATCTTTTACTTATTCATGCTCAAAAGAAAAAATAGAATTTCTAGATTTAATCCTTTATAAAGATAGTCATGATAAAATAGCGGTAAAGAATTTTCGCAAACTTACCGACAGAAACAGCTTTATACAAGCCAATAGTGCCCACAAAAAGAGTTGGCTAGACAATGTTCCGTACAGCCAATTCTTAAGGTTAAAAAGAAATTGCACACACGTAATAGACTATGAAACGGAGGCTGATATCTTGGAAAAGAAATTCCTGGAGAAAGGGTATACCCAAGAAATTATCAAACAGGCTAGACAAAAAGTAACCCTTAAAAATAGGAACCATACCCTAAAAAAAGAAGAAAAAAACAATAGCCAAGACAATATAGGGACCAATATACATAAAGAATTGATTAAATCAAAATCTGGAAAACAAAACCCTATTAGATTTATAACAACCTTTAACGAGGGCTCTAAAAAACTGGAAGGCATCCTTAAAAAACATTGGCCTATTTTAAGATCAGATCCTGTTTTAGGACCACACTTAGAGGTAAAACCTACTATTACATATAGAAAAGGAAAAAGTCTAAGAAATCTACTAGCACCTAGTAAAATTAAAGTAGAAACAAAAACAGAAATAAATAAAATTAGTGAGGGAACCAACTGGCTTAAGGATTGGAAAGGAACTATGAAATGTGGAAAAGCTAGGTGCAATATGTGCAAACATATAAATAAGGCACCCACATTTCATAATAGTGAATCAACTGAAACACACAATATCACGTTTAGAAGTAATTGTGATTCAACACATATTGTATATTTATTGGAATGTGGGTGTGGCCTCTTATATGTGGGGCGCACAAAAAGGAAAGCCAGACGAAGGCTAAACGAACATGTTTATAATATAAAAGAAAAATTGGAAAAACATAGTGTACCAAAGCATTTTTTAGAACATCATGGTAACAACCCTAGTTCCCTTAAAATCCAAATTATAGATCAGATCCCCCCATCTAGACCAAATAGGCTACTAGCACTTAGAAAATTAGAAACTAAGTGGATTTACAAATTAAAAACCCTGCAACCACTAGGTCTCAATATAGATATTGACATAGCGGCATTTATGTAGCTATAATAAATTTCATTTTTAGATAATTTATTAACCTCTTATTGCACTTTTTGGTTTTAGAAATAAAAATAAAAATATTCCAGGTTAACATAGCAATTAAAGTCCCGACATTATACTAAACACAAAACCTTTTTATGACATAGTAAATCGTTTTTCTATTATTTATTATTTGTTATCACTATTATTGTAATATACTGTTCTGTTCTATTCAATGATACAGCTAGCACACAGTACGTAATACGTAGAACACAGTACTAAACTTCTGTAGTAATCTTATAATAGTACAGTGAAAACCCTGATAGACAGCTCCAGGGAAAATGAATAGTATGGGGATAATCACTTCATGTAAATAAAGTTTTAACATTGACCGCGCCTTATGCGATTATACTTTGGGTACATAACGTTATCGTATATAGTAGCGGTCAAATCTTAAAGAATAATGATGTATTCTCTCCTTTTTTTTTTTTTTTTTATATAAATTTTTTTATATATAACTTTTTTAACTAGTTTTATAAGTATTTCTTCTGTATATACTATGTGGTATCTAGCAATTTGATGAAAAAATGTAAAAATGTTTGACAAGACATCATTTACACTGCAGCGAACTAAAAGTCTGTGTATGCGGAGCAATATGAGACACACCTATGAACAGGATTGGCCAAGTAACACACCTCTTTATGATAATTGGCTGTCTCTCCTTTAAATAACAAAGGCGCAATTTCAAACACATACGTTATTACTGCCTCATGAAGAAGCCCGGCCGCTGATCGGGGGAAACGCGTTAGGCTATTAAAGAGCAAGCGTCTGGCCAGCTGCCTCAGAATCCTATCCACGGTTATCAGAGCAGGGGTTCCGGATACCGTGCCTGAAAATTTCCACCTTGAACCTGGTGTGGAGGAGCAGCAGCTGTACCTACACAGTGCTCAACTGATGTGCTTTTTAGCACTTACGAATCTTGTAAGTGTCAGTTTTTATGTGTATACTTCACTGTTAATAAAATATTTCACTTGAGTCGGCCCTGTGCGCTTTCTTCTTTTTTTCTCTTTTACATGATATATATGCGCTTCTCGTGTGTGTGTATATATATATATATATATGCGCTTCTCGTGTGTGTATATATATATATATATATATATATATATATATGCGCTTCTCGTGTGTGTATATATATATATATATATATATATGCGCTTCTCGTGTGTGTATATATATATATATATATATACACACACTATGTGATACATTTTTACACTATAAGGGAATCTGCTGCCAGATGACAGCTAATGTATTCAATTTGCTACATTATTAGAATGACATATACTTTCTGCGTTGTGCTCAGCAAATATTATGAAAATAACCATGCATGTAATTTTTCTTGCGTCTTGCTGTTCATTAGTTACTGTAGTATGCACACCCGGGCTGTGAGAGTCTCAATATTTGCAATGTGTTTCTAATGTGCACATGCCTGGATTATCTCAGCTCTAATTGGTTACTTATGTAAACGTTAGTTGTCAGACAACATCTTTTTTGCATGCTGAGTGATGTGATACAAATTATTATTCTAATTTTCTGTTGTTTATTTTGTTTTTTAATCAATGTTCATGGGCAATGCATATATAAATATACTCTCAGATATGTCCCTTTACCATCTAGTTAGTTTATCATAGGATGTCACACAATATGAGGGCACAAAGCTCAATAAGGTTAAAGGGACAGTCAAGTCCAAAATAAACTTTTATGATTCAAATAGGTTATGTCATTTCATACAACTTTCCAATTTACTTTTATCACCAATTTTTCTTTGTTCTCTTGGTATTCTTAGTTGAAAGCTAAACCTAGGTAGGCTCATATGCTAATTTCTGTCGGGGCGGCAGATTAGGGGTTAATAACATAATGTAGGTGGCTGCGGTGTAGGGGGTGGCTGATTAGGGGTTAATAACATAATGTAGGTGGCGGCAGTGTTGGGGACGGAAGATTAGGGGTTAATAACATAATGTAGGTGGCGGCGGTGTAGGGGGCGGAAGATTAGGGGTTAATGACATAATGTAGGTGGCAGCAGTGTAGGGGCAGCAGATTAGGGGTTAATAACATAATGTAGGTAGTGGTGGGCAGGGCTCCGGGAGCGGCAGGATAGGGGTTAATAACTTTATTTAGTTGCAACGGGGTCCGGTAGCGGCGGGATAGGGGTTAAACATTTTAGTATAGTGGCGGTGCTTAGTGACAGGGTATAAATAAAGCTGTAAAAAAGCTGAATAGCAGCGAGATCGATGACTGTTAGTTAACAACAGTCCGCTGCTCATCGCCCCGTACTTGGTGTGCAGCTTTTTTACAGCTTTTTTGTTAAATATGGAGAGCGCATTCAGGTCCGCGGTCGCGATGTTAGGCGATGTCAGGCGAGCGCATTGGTGCCGTTGAATGCAAGTAAGTTGACGGCTTGATAAGTAGGCCTCAAAGTGTTTAGACAGCGCTCTCAAGTGGAAGATGTACTCGCAGTAAGTCAGAGGGTCATAGTAAGATAGAAAGTTTAAAAAACAAAGAGACACAAAATCATCATAGTGTAGTATGATCACCACTCAGTTAAAAGGTTGTATATATATATATATATATATATATATATACAGTATATACACAAATCAGAAATTAATTTCTCCATCTTAAAAGCTCTGCAACCAAAATAATTTTTTGCAAGCATTTAAAATTAAAGGGACACTCAATCAAAATTAAACTTTCATTATTCAGACAGAGCAGCAATTTTAAACAACTTTCTAATTTACTTCCATTAACTAAATGTGCACAGTCTTTTTATATTTAAACTTTTTGAGTCACCAGCTCCTACTGAGCATGTGCAAGAATAAGTGTGTATGCATTTGTGAATGGCTGATTGCTGTCACATGGTACGTGTATGCATTTGTGATTGGCTGACGGCTGTCACATGGTACAGGGGGAGTGGAAAAAGACATAACTTTTAAAATTGTCGGAAAAAAAAACTACTACTCATTTGAAATTCAGCCCAAGGGGCATATTTATCAAGCTCCGAATGGAGCTTGATGTCCCGTGTTTCTGGCGAGCCTACAGGCTCGCCAGAAACAGCAGTTATGAAGCAGCGGTCACAAAGACAAAGAGTTCGAAGAAAAGGACACTGACCTGTTTAAACATCTACATGTTAAATACTTTAAAAGGTACATAGATGATTTGTTCATCTTATGGTCAGGTACGGAACAAGAACTGGACATCTGGTTCCAGATGCTAAACTCAACCTCAGCGGATCTCCAATTTAAAATGACGAAGAGTTTCACATCTGTGGACTTTCTGGATCTAAGAATTTATCTAGAAGCTGGGATCTTGTGCACTACACTATTCAAGAAGATGACGGACAGAAATTCTTTATTAGAAGCTACAAGTTGCCATCCACCATCTCTAAAGAATGCATTGCCCATCTCACAATTTAAGAGGTTAATCAGAAATAATAGTAGCCATGACTGTGCACAGCAGCAGCTTGAAGAGATGAAATCAAGATTCCTACAGAGAGGTTATCCAGAAAAAAAGATTGAAAAGCATTTGGGATGTTTTACCTCTATGTCTCAGGACGAGGCTCTGCAGGCGAATACCACTCAGAAGAAAAAACAAAGAATGATTCTTTCCACTACGTACACTGCCGACAAATACAATATGCAGCAGCTGGTGCGAAAGAATTGGAACATTATAGAGAGCGACAAAAGGTTACCATTCAAAGGTGTTTCCCATCCACAGGTGGGATATAGACGAGCAAGATCATTACGTGACATCTTGGTAAAGGTGGATCCTGTCAATAACTACACCAAAAAGAACTGGTTACAGACTTCCAAACCTGGTTGTTATAAGTGTATGGGTTGCACTACGTGCAATGGTCTTTCAAATGCCAAGTTCTTCACTCACCCCACTACTAATCGGAGATACACCATCCGGCATAGAGTATTCTGCACCACTACACACATTGTGTATTTGTTACATTGTCCGTGCGGGTTATTCTATGTTGGAAAAACAATTGACGACCTCCACACCCGTATGGCCAATCATCGTGCAGCCATTCGATTAGCAATTAAAAATCAAAATTCTGAACAACCAGTGGCTAGACATTTTGCGCTGAGGGGCCATACGGTGGCTGACTTAAGGTATGTGATCATAGATCATATCTCACCTCTTACGAGGGGGGGAGACAGAGACAGGCTTCTTCTCCAGTGTGAATCCAGATGGATTTTCAATTTGGGCACTATTGCACCTGGTGGATTGAATACCAACCTAGATTGGCATTGTTTTTTATAGCACCTTGTCTAATAATTCGGTTTACATAGCTTTTCAGGATTACAATAAGGTGTATAGGTATTAGATATGCTATCATTTTTTTAACTAGCTATTAGGTTAACATAGTTAGGACCAAAATATATGAGATACATAGATAGGGATACTGTCTCTTTAAGTTAGGATCAGCATACTAATATACAACATAAGTGAGACTTGGATTATAGCCATATGTGTATAAATGTATTTATGTGAATGGATAGTTTACTTTCAGTAAGCAAAGACAAGATAACATGGCAAGTAATGCACATAAGAGTTTTAACACAAGTGATCACATACTAATTTGTGACACAATTCGTGGTCACAAATTAGTATACGCAAAATAGATAACACATTCTCAGGAAGCAAATGAGGTTATTATAGTAAATATTACTTAGAGGTGGTACATGATAGTTCGCCCTGCACATTCCATGTTAAACATTTTAACCACTGTGTTTTGTTTATGTTTCAGCATGACGCTATGACTGGTTGTCATGCCGACGCTCTGGGCATGCGCAGTGGTGCGGGCAGAACGCCGGGCGACTTCCAGTACAGCGGCATGTTCAGTCGGTGGAGGGTATTTAAGGTAAGATATTTGTATATTTGTGTAAGGTTTGAGGACGGGGTTAGAATCCCCGAAACATCACCTATGTTAATAAAAGCTTGATATGCTATACAGCAATAGGTCCTGGTGAGTGCTCTCTTTTTGAAAAAAGTTTTGTATGGTCTTTGGATGCACCCCGGGCAGTTGTCATGAAAAGTGAGTGCGGAGTTCACAAGGGACATTTATATATATATATATAGGTATAAATATCATCAGATATATATATATGGAAGTGTGTATATATGAATAAATAGAACATATTCTGCTATGTGAAGAACATTGGAATGTGAAATATTCATATTTTCATGTCGGGTTAGAGCATTAGAGAATATGCGATCTGGTTTGCACGCAAGTAGGGTGTTTTTTTTTCACTTTTTTTTGCTCCATTGACTTCTACTGGGGAATATGTGAACATGCGCGCGATATTGTAAGTTCAGCTTTTATGTGTATCAGGTTAGTGCAAGAGCGAAAACAGTTGACTTTCAACTTGTAATACGAGTGCAACCCGACACATACAAAAAGCTTACTTCTAGCGCAGATTCGCTCCACTTGTAATCTGGCTATTAATGATTAAACAACACTGGTTATTGAGCCCTGCATTGTGTTTTAGTGCATATTGGGTATATTTACCTCCTATGTTTATATCTGATTTGCTGATTTTTAATCATTTTGTAGTATGGCAAAAAAAGGATCAAAAGGGGACTGTCACAAATTGATTTTCTGTTATGGATTAAGTGAAGTTAAATGAGTAATACAGTGATATACTGTGCAGTGTTATCTATACTGTGCGCAATTAGATAATGAGTAGTGAAACAATTGAGTGGACAGGATGCATAACCCTTATATTTATATGTAGCATGCTTAAAGGGACATGAAACCTATTTTATTTCATTCATGATTCTGAGCATGTACTTTTAAACAGCTGTCTTTTACTTTAATTTGCTTTGTTCTGTTGGTATCCTTTGTTGGAAAGCCTACCTAGGTACACTCAGGAGCAGCAATACATTACTGGGAGCTAGCTGCTGATTGGTGGTTGCACATGTATACCTCTGGCAATTGACTCCCTGAAGTGTTCAGCTAGCTCAAAGCAATAAATTGCTGTTCTGTCAACAAAGAAAATTTGATAACAGAATTAAGTTGAAAAGTTGTTTAAAACTGTTCTCTGAATCATGAAAGCTTAGTTTTGACTTCACTGTACCTTTAATTAAGATGAATATAGTCTGTATCTTACCAATAATGAATACCCCATGCTGGGGTCCTGTATTAAGAGTTTCAGTAGCAGACTCTTGCAATCCTCAGAGATATAATGAGGGACTCATGATGAAAGCCCTCTGAATCAAGCTTTACCATTTCCTAAGAAAAACCGGCAACAAACAAGGGTCAGTATCTCATAGCACAATTAGATGCAGCTCCTTATGTAATAATGTTAAAGGGCCAATAAAGTCCAAATTAAAGCTAAATGAATTGGACAGAACATACTATTTTAAACAACTTTCAAGTTTATTTCTATTATCAATTTTGCTTGGTTCTCTTTGTATCCTTTGTTGAAGAGTAAGCAGCATTTGCAAAAATGTGTAGAACAGTGTTATATATTGTTGCAAACACTGCTGCCATAGGGGCCTATTTATTAAAGGTCTTGCAGACCTGATCTGACAGTGCGGATCAGGTCCGCAAGACCTCGCTGAATGCGAAGAGAAATACGCTCTCCGCATTTAACATTGCACCAGCAGCTCACAAGAGCTGCTGGTGCAACGCAGCCCCCTGCTGACTCGCGGCCAATCGGCCGCCAGCAGGGAGGTGTCAATCAACCTGATCGTACTCGATCGGGTTGATTTCCGGCGATTCCTGTCCGCCTCATCAGAGCAGGCGGACAGGGTTATGAAGCAGCGGCCTTTAGACCGCTGCTTCATAACTGGTGTTTCTGGCGAGTCTGAAGACTCGCCAGAAACACGGGCCCACAAGCTCCGTTCGGAGCTTGATAAATGTGTTCCACAGAATGCTATAAGACACATGTGCTTAAGATCCTATTAGCTTGCCTAGCTTTACTTTTCAACAGAGAGGACAAAGCTAATTTTGATAATACAATAAATAACATTTGTATAACAGTTCATGCTCTGTTTGAATCAGGAACGTTTCATTTTGACATTACTGTTCCTGTTCATCTTAGCTGCACCAAGCACATTTTCTAATTTTCTACTGTGAAATTAAGGGCTAGATTTATCAAGCCCCTGCGGCAGCAAGTTCTCACAAGAACTTGCTCGCCGCGATTTATCAAGCAGCAGTCACCAGACAGCTGCTTCCCTAACATCTTCACCACCTCTATTGTGGCGAAATTAAATCTCCTTGGTCGAGTCCCACCGAGGAGATTGACAGCTCCTGCCCGCGCGTGATTGGCTGTGCGCAGGCAGGGGGCGGGATTGCACGTGAGCGCAAAATTGCGCTCGTGTGCAATGTTAATTGCCTGCGGGTAATTTTGCCCCGCCACAGGCGAGCTGAGGCGTACAGGGGCACGTATACGCGCCCCTGTATGCCTCAGCGTTGATAAATCTAGCCCTTAATGTCATATAAATGACATATTTTTGCCACTTACCACTGGTTTTGCACCATAATCTGGTCTGTAGCAGGTAAGCATTTCAGATAAAAGAATGCCCAGGCAATAAATGTCTATTTCTGGCCCATAACTTTGAGTGATTCTAGTGCTGATATTTTGATGTTCCCTTCAGAATCTACAAGTATGTTCTCAGACTGAAAAAAAGGAAATGTGCTGTTATTTACATGAGATAATATTTACCTGCTTTTGTATTCCAGTAGGATATGAAGATAGATGTTCTTCAAATTAATTACAGGGATATGAAACACACACAATTCAGACAGAACAGATCATTTAAAAAAAAGTTTCCAATTTACTTCTATTATAAAATTTGCTTCGTTCCCATGATATTCTTTGTTGAAGAGATACTTAGGTAGCATCTGGAACACTACATGGAAGGAAATAGTGCTGCCCTTTAGTGCTCTTGCAAATGGATAAAATGTTTGCAAAACTGCTGCCGTATTGTGATCCAAACACGTGCACGCTCCTGAGCTTTTGTCTCTGCTATTCATACAAAGATACCAAGGGAAGAAAGAAAATTTGATAAAAGAATTCAATTTGAATGTTGTTTAAAATTGTACGCTCTATCTGTATTATGAAAGAAAAATGTGGGTTTCATGTCCTTTTCAGTAATTATCTTATAGTATTAGGCTGCTAGATTTGTCCTAAATGTCTTGAGTTTCAACTATAGTGTTTATTAAAATTTTTCAATGTATCTAATTCTCTTCCCATTATGTCCCCGTGCAGAATTCCTTTTTGGTGACAGTGATGTAAAGCTGATACCATCTGAAAAGGAGAGTCAGAGGGGACATATTTAGGCTTATGTAAAATGAGTGTAAGTTATTTCTTGTCTTTCGTTTTATCAATTTCTTTTGTTATCTTTATAATATATATTTTTTTATTTCAAATTTGTTAAAAATTAAATTGACCCAATAAAATCATGTATCCATGTAAAAATAAGCTGTTTTAGGTATTTCTTAAGTAATAATAATATTTTGTATTTATTTATTTATTTATTTATTTTTTAAATCCAACAGACTCCCACTAGAATATTTTTATATCATTTCACCATTGGGAATTTTAGATTTGGTAAGTACTTACTTGACTGAACATGACACAGGCTTTATTCTCATCAATGCGACCATGATCTTTTAAATAGTTAAAAAGATCTCCTTTGTCCGGAATAAAGTAAAAACAAAAGAAAAATGAGTATAAAGAATAATTGTAGTTGGACAAAGAAATAAGAGAGGGGAAGGTGCAAGGAAAAGTTAGAGAAATAATTAACGCAGGAAGAGTTTAAACACAATTGGGAATGAAGAGAAAAATATGATAGCTATTAGTAAAATAAAAGATAGGCGATAGGAAAAAATAAGAAAATAAATTCAAACAAGGAAACTGATAGAGAATAAAAGAAACAATAATGAGAGAAAAGAAATACTGTATAGGAAAATGTATAGCTTATGGGAACGTAAAGCATAAAAAAGTATATGGAGTCACTGGTCTCAATTTGCTCATACAGACGAACTGTAAAATACAGAGAAGGTTGTGGTGAGAAATCCATGGGAATAACTATAGGAGGTTAGCAAGTTATAAATGAGAGGGAATGCGGAGTGTCTGAGATGGGCCACAGATACTCTCTTACCTATGTTGGGATGGTTGGGATGGTTGAACAGCTTGAGTCAAGTTACTAACAGAAAAAGGGGTCAAATAATAATACTGAAAGAAACTGAGCCCGCTTAAATGAAATAGTTTAATATTTGTAGTTCAGAGACTCCATAATCCCAACCAACACCAGTAAAGCAAGTTAATTTCTTGTAACAACTGATATCAGCTGAGTATTTTAGAGTCCTAAGTACCAAATAGAACTACCTTGTATTTGCTTCTTCTAGAAAACTAGTAATCTCTGCTACAAAATAAGAATTGTGCATTGGACCTGCAGTAAATTAATACCATACCGATGTTGCACCTTGATTCCAGAAAGTTTCAATAATTCCTCCTTACCTGTTGAAGATTTAGAGGTTCGTTATTCTGTTTGTCAATTATTTTAACAGCAACCTGAAAATATAAAATGTGTCCAACAAATGAGATAGGTCTTTCTTAGTCGGGGGTTTCAAGATGTGACAAGGACAGTTAGTCTGCAATGTTCCACGTAAAAAAACAATCTATTGGTATTTCATTACTATATTCCATAAGTGTAACATAAGGCACACATATTGCTCATAATAGTCTCCAGTGTACTCACGTGTTTGCCGCTCTGCATGTGCTCAGCCAGTTTGACTTCAGCATAAGACCCTTTCCCAAGGGTTTCCAAGAGACGATAGTCTCCAATAATAGACTTGTCCTCTAGGGGTGCAGTAATTGCATCCACTTGAGGTGCAGTGTAGGCCAACTCATCTGAGATTGGCATGGGGCCATTACAGCAAAAAAAAAACAGCGCCATTTGCTAAAGCCTTTACGTTTGCTTGACATTGTATATGCAAAAGAGAGAGTCTAGTTTATTGATGCCATGGTAAACAGGACATTATGACCATATGCTGTGCTGATGACCAGAAAAATTACATTAATATTATAGTTTTAATATGTGGGAGATACCGCCAGATCTCTACGAAAGATGTTCAATCAATTAAGTTCCATCCATTAAGTCATCTAGCAGCTTTAATCAGAGAAATATGGAGCTAAGTTGCAAATAATTGTTTAAGTATATAAACCAATAACTGCGTTATCTCTAAAAGATATCAGGAAAAAACTAGATAAGAATAAGATTAATAAAACTCCTGCTCCAGATGGAATACACCCAAGGGATTTAAGGGAACTTAGCACTATTATAGCCAAAACCATTTTCCAAGACTCATTATCCTCAGGTATAGTACCCCCTGACTGGCGTAAAGCTGATGTGGTGCCACTTTTTAAAAAGGAAAAAAAAGGGCTGATCAAAGAAGCTATAGAACAGTTAGTCTGATGTCGGCAGTGGGCAAGATGTTTAAAAGGATTATGAGTTTAAATCAGCACAGTTTTATGAGAAATAGATCATGTCAAACAAATCCAATTAAATTCTATGAAGAAGTAAGTAAAAATATAGATAAAGGGGAATCAGTTGATGTGAGATGCTTACATTTTGCAAAGGCGTTTGATACAGTGCCACATGAGAAAATAATTAAGGGACTGGGAATATCTGAAAATGTTAGCTCATGGATAAATAAATGGAAAAATAACAGGGAGCAACAAGTAGTAGTAAATTGATCATAATCAGATTGGACAAAGGTAATCAGTGGAGTCTCCCAGGGATCAGTACTGGGCCCTGTTCTTTTTAATATTTGTATTAATGACTTGGAGCAAAAATTAAATAGTAACATCTCTATTTTTGCAGATGATTCCAATTCGTGTAAGGTCATTAGGTCAGTGCAGGATGAACTTGCTTTACAAGGGGATTTACAAAAATTAGAAGAATGGGCAGGTAAATGGAAAAATAAGACTTAATACTGTAAAATGTAAGGTTTCACATTTTAGAAGTAAAAATAAGCAGGCAACCTATTATTTAAATGGGAATAGATCTAGCAAAACAGAGGAGGAATGGAATTTGGGCATACTTATAAATAATAAGCTAAAAATGGGCATACATTGCAGGGCAGCAGCTAATAAGATACTAGCATGTATTAAAAAAAGTAATTGATGCAAGGGAGGAGAGCATAATTCTGCCACTATATAAATCCCTGGTAAGACCTCGCCTTGAGTATGGAGTGCAGTTCTGGGAACCAATCTCAAAAAAAGACATTGCAGAGTTAGAAAAAGTTCCCTTTTTTAATGGGATTACATTATGCTCATTTGGAGCTTTTATTGTAAATTAGGTAGGATCAGTATACTTTGAGCTCAATGGACTTCTGTATTCTTTCAAACTCATCTACTATCTTAATATGTAAGTTGGTGTTGTAAGCTTTGTTCACATGCCTTCTATCTATCCATCTATCTATCATCTGTCTGTTTGTCTATCCATCTCTCTGTTGTCTGTCTGTCTGCCATGTTGTTTACATTAATCTCTTTAGTCCCTTTAAAAGACAAGAAATTGATTCTAGAGTTCTCTTTTAACGGTTATATAATTCAGTTAGTGAGATTGCTGTGCCAATTTGTCAGTCTGGTATTAAACAAGGCTCTAAAATAAATATATTGATCAGTGAGTTAAAATTTAAATTATTATTATTGTATCTTCAACATTCAATAATATATAACTATAATTTGCAAATTCATTATAAACTTAAAGTTGAATTGTCCCTTCAAAAGCATGGTAACGTCGGTAACATTTGAAAAGTAAAACCGAATTACCTATTTTAAATCTGGCTAACTTCCATATCCTACTATGAATTGTCATGAGATGCAGGACATATGCAGGACACAGCAATGATGGTACAACTCTATTTTATTGCAGAGCATAACAATACACATCTAGTCAGGTTGATTGTACTAAAACTAACTGCGACACAGTCCTAAGCCCCGCCCACATACTAGTGACATCACATCCTGCTCTCATCACATCTTCCCCTTTTTCAAAGGCAAAGCATACATTTGCATATAATAAATAACAAGGTACACCAACAGGGTATACAACAACATTTTTGTTTTTGAACATTATAAAAACAGATAGATTAGAAAACATGAACAAATAAATTACATCCTGACTTGGACATCGGGGTAGACTACCCTAGTCCACAGTGACCATGGGATTATTCTGCCCATACGTCCGGTCACTGTTCTAGCTAAAGTCAGTCCCTGTATCGGGCCGGAAGTTTCACCACTCTTCCGCTTGATGTAACTTTGCATGAACTGTCCTCTGATACAGAAGATGGTGAACAAGAGTCTGCTGGAGGCAAAGATATATCCACGCTGTGATCTTGCTGAGGGGAAGGCACCTCTCTTAGAACAGGGGATCCCACCGGCGGTGGTACTGAGGTATCCGGTTCCAGACTCTCAGGTACAGGCTGAAAATGTCTTCGGTTACGGCGTGTAACCGTCCCTCCCTCTGTAAGGACTGTGTAAGACCTTGGTTCTGGAGAGCGGCCCACTACCGTAGCAGGCGTCTTCCATTTCTTCTCATCATCCAGTTTAATTCTGACACTTTGGCCCGCTTTCAGTTCCTGTAAAGGCCTGACAGAATGTCTCCTGTCGTAGAAGAAACGATAACCCTTTTTGGCCTCTTCATCCCTCCTAAGGACTTCGTCCTGAGGAACAGGGCCAGGCGGCTTGAAGACACCCACTGAGGGTAAAGTGGTGCGAATCTGGCGTCCTAGCATCAGCTGTGCCGGGCTAAACCCGGTGGCTTGAATGGGCGTCGCCCTGTATGACAAGAGGGCTAGGTACGGCTCAGATTGCTTTAGAATGAATTTTCTTGTTTGAACTGCCCTTTCAGCCATTCCGTTGGCCTGCGGATAATGTGGACTTGATGTGGAATGTACAAAATCATATTCCCTGCTGAAAGCACTGAACTCTGTAGAAGTGAACTGCATACCATTATCACTCACCAGCTCCATTGGAATGCCCCAGCGGGCGAACAAGCTCTTCAGGCGAATGATAACGGCCTGACTTGTGATATCATTCAGGGGTGCAATTTCCAAATACCTGGAATAGTAGTCGATCACAACAAGAAACTTTTTCCCGTGCAGTTCACACAAATCAGCAGCTATTTTCTGCCACGGCCCCGCAGGCAGTGGAGTAGACATCAAGGGCTCCCTTCTCTGAGTAGGCCGGCGTTCCCGGCAAAAGGCACATTTAGACACGTGATTTGCAATGTCGGAGCTGATCCCAAGCCACCACACAGCTGTAGCTGCCCTTTCTCTGCACTTTGTAATGCCTAGGTGACCATCATGAATCCTGTTTAACATCTCCTTCCTCATGCTAACAGGAATTACAATGCGGTCTTGGAACAGCACCAACCCCTCCAGCTCCGTGAGCTGCGACCTCTCTGGCTGGTAAGCATTTAAAGACATCCAGGCTGCCCGGCTCTCGGGCCAGCCATCTTTTATGTACCTTATAACTTCTTGCAGATCTGTGTCCAAATATGTCTCTTTCTTTATCTCTTCCAGTTTCCTTGAAGAAATGGACTTAGAGGCCAGAACTGAATCAACATACACTTTCACATCCGATTCCGTGGAGGATTCTTCAGCAGCAGCCAGCGGGAGCCTGGATAGTGTATCTGCCACAACCAGTTGTTTCCCCGGCACATGCACTGCCTGAACATTGAACCTGAGCAGTCTCATTAAAAGTCTCTGGCATCTCAAGGGTGTTTTGTCAATGTCATAAGAATTGATTAGAGGGACTAGTGGTTTGTGGTCAGTTTCCAGATTAAATTTCTCCAAACCCACTAGATAACGCTGAAAGCGCTCACAGGCCCAAACTACAGCCAGGCACTCTTTCTCAATTTGAGCGTATTTTGACTCCGCAGCCGTCAGTGTGCGGGAACAGTAGGCGATGGGCTGTAGTTTGTTGTCATTCAACTGCAGGAGTGCAGCCCCCAACCCATAACTGCTTGCATCAGCACTAACCACAGTCTTTTTTGAAGGGTCGTAGAACCCCAGCACTGGGGCAGACCCCAGCAGTGACTTGGCATGCAGGAACGCTTTTTCCTGTGAGGGTCCCCAGACCCAGGCAACATCTTTCTTAAGCAACTCTGTGATAGGGTGTAAAACTGTCGATAAATCTGGAAGAAACTTGCCCACGTAATTTACAAGGCCCAATATCTGTCTCAGCTCATGTACATCAGAAGGGCTTTTCATCTGTTCAATAGCCCGAATTTTCTCGGGGTCCGGCTTGATGCCATCCCCGTTGATGATATGCCCAAAGTAGCATAATTCAGCTTTCCTAAAATGACATTTTTCTTTATTCAGCTTCAGCCCAGACTCTTTGATAGCCTGCAGCACACAACTCAAACGCTGATCATGCTCCTCCACTGTAGACCCATACACTAGAATGTCGTCCATGACGACCGCTGTGCCCACGTGGCCACTCAGGAGAGAACTCATTTCCCTTTGAAAGATTTCAGGAGCGGAGGATATCCCAAAGGGGAGTCTGCAGAAGCAGAACCTGTGATAAAGGTAGTCAGTTTGCGGCACTTTGGATCCAGGGGGATCTGCCAAAAGCCGCTAGAAGCGTCTAATGTGGAAAAGAACTTCGCCCCAGCCAACTTCGGGGCTATATCTTCCAATGTCGGCAGCACAAATCTCTCCCTCTTCACTGCCTCATTCAACCTTTTCAGGTCCACACAGATGCGCACCTTTCCGTTTTTCTTTGCAACTGGAACAATGGGGGCACACCAATCAGTTGCTTCAACAACCTCTTCAATAACCCCCATAGACTTCATGCGCATGAGCTCTTTCTCCACTTGAGGCATGAGCGGGAACGGAATTCTACGAGGAGTAGAAATACTGTATGGGACTGCGTCACTTTTAAGTGCTATACGGACAGGTTTGCAGTTCAGTAGGCCCAACTCGCCAAACATATCTTCAGAGATCTCATTCACTCTGGCCATGAGGCCCAAGTCACAGGCTGCTTTTCTGCTCAATAAACTGTTAACACACTGACCTCGGATCACATGCACCCACATGGTGAACTTCCTCTGTTTGTACTCACAGCTGGCAAGAAATTTCCCCACACAATCAATGCGGCCACCAGGACTATGGACATTTGTAGTAACCTTCGCCAGCTGGGGCTGTCGAGGCAGTTTCATAAATTCAGCAAAAGACATTACAGTGATATCAGCTCCTGTGTCAATCTTAAAATCAACTTTGGCACCCATTACAGTAAAAGTAACTTTCCAATCTTCCTCTGAGCTTGTCCGTTCCACAACAGACCCCACAAAAGACACTTCCTGACCCTCCTGGTCACTGTCCACCTGCATCTCCTTAATGTATTCAGTTTTACACACCACTTCAAAATGGCCTATTCTGTTACATTTTCTGCATCTTTTATCTCTGGCCGGACATATAGCACTCTGATCATGAGCCCGGTAGCACCGTGTGCATCGGCCATGTTGCGCCCATCCACTTCTAGGCCTTTCCAGTACTTTAGATCTACCGCTCACACTGTGCCTTTCACTAGTAATTTTCCTAGACTGTTGCACTTCATCCACAATACTCTCAGACCTCAGATCAGCACTTTGCTTTTTCACCAGTTCACTCTGGCGGGCCATCCTAATAGCCCCGTCTAACGTTAAATCAGGCTCTAACTGCAGATTCAGGGAGACTTCAGCATCTGCAATTCCAATAACTATTCTGTCTCTGATTTGCTCTTCTTTAGCAACACCAAACTCACAGAATTCAGCTAATTCATACAGGCTGCGCACAAATGACTCCACAGATTCTCCCACATGCTGATTACGTTTGTGAAAACAAGCTCTCTCATGAATCACATTTCTTTTGGGCACAAAGTGGGCACTGAGTTTATCCATAACTATATCAAAGTTAACTTCTTCCCCTTCTTGGAAAGTAAAAGCATTGAACTCTGGCTCTACATCTTTCCCCATAGAGTATAAAAGAGAATTAACTTGTACTTCACCACTCTCCTTGTTCAGTTTGGATGCAATCCTGAAGCGCTGAAACCGCTGACGCCATGTGGGCCAAGCTGCAGGCTGAGAAAAGTCAAAAGGCTCAGGTGGGGTAAACTTTGACATTGCAATCGATCAGGAACAGAAGCGCAGTCCAGAACATCTGACACCATGTCATGAGATGCAGGACATATGCAGGACACAGCAATGATGGTACAACTCTATTTTATTGCAGAGCATAACAATACACATCTAGTCAGGTTGATTGTACTAAAACTAACTGCGACACAGACACCGGACCTAAGCCCCGCCCACATACTAGTGACATCACATCCTGCTCTCATCACAGAATAACTGTTCTCTTACTCAGCTATTCATCACTGTGCACATACAGGGAGTGCAGAATTATTAGGCAAATGAGTATTTGGACGACATCATCCTCTTTATGCATGTTGTCTTACTCCAAGCTGTATAGGCTCGAAAGCCTACTACCAATTAAGCATATTAGGTGATGTGCATCTCTGTAATGAGAAGGGGTGTGGTCTAATGACATCAACACCCTATATCAGGTGTGCATAATTATTAGGCAACTTCCTTTCCTTTGGCAAAATGGGTCAAAAGAAGGACTTGACAGGCTCAGAAAAGTCAAAAATAGTGAGATATCTTGCAGAGGGATGCAGCACTCTTAAAATTGCAAAGCTTCTGAAGCGTGATCATCGAACAATCAAGCGTTTCATTCAAAATAGTCAATAGGGTCGCAAGAAGCGTGTGGAAAAACCAAGGCGCAAAATAACTGCCCATGAACTGAGAAAAGTCAAGCGTGCAGCTGCCAAGATGCCACTTGCCACCAGTTTGGCCATATTTCAGAGCTGCAACATCCCTGGAGTGCCCAAAAGCACAAGGTGTGCAATACTCAGAGACATGGCCAAGGTAAGAAAGGCTGAAAGACGACCACCACTGAACAAGACACACAAGCTGAAACGTCAAGACTGGGCCAAGAAATATCTCAAGACTGATTTTTCTAAGGTTTTATGGACTGATGAAATGAGAGTGAGTCTTGATGGGCCAGATGGATGGGCCCGTGGCTGTATTGGTAAAGGGCAGAGAGCTCCAGTCCGACTCAGACGCCAGCAAGGTGGAGGTGGAGTACTGGTTTGGGCTGGTATCATCAAAGATGAACTGTGGGGCCTTTTCGGGTTGAGGATGGAGTCAAGCTCAACTCCCAGTCCTACTGCCAGTTTCTGGAAGACACCTTCTTCAAGCAGTGGTACAGGAAGAAGTCTGCATCCTTCAAGAAAAACATGATTTTCATGCAGGACAATGCTCCATCACACGCGTCCAAGTACTCCACAGCGTGGCTGGCAAGAAAGGGTATAAAAGAAGAAAATCTAATGACATGGCCTCCTTGTTCACCTGATCTGAACCCCATTGAGAACCTGTGGTCCATCATCAAATGTGAGATTTACAAGGAGGGAAAACAGTACACCTCTCTGAACAGTGTCTGGGAGGCTGTGGTTGCTGCTGCACGCAATGTTGATGGTGAACAGATCAAAACACTGACAGAATCCATGGATGTCAGGCTTTTGAGTGTCCTTGCAAAGAAAGGTGGCTATATTGGTCACTGATTTGTTTTTGTTTTGTTTTTGAATGTCAGAAATGTATATTTGTGAATGTTGAGATGTTATATTGGTTTCACTGGTAAAAATAAATAATTGAAATGGGTATATATTTGTTTTTTATTAAGTTGCCTAATAATTATGCACAGTAATAGTCACATGCACACACAGATATCCCCCTAAAATAGCTAAAACTAAAAACAAACTAAAAACTACTTCCAAAAATATTCAGTTTTGATATTAATGAGTTTTTTTGGGTTCATTGAGAACATGGTTGTTGTTCAATAATAAAATTAATCCTCAAAAATACAACTTGCCTAATAATTCTGCACTCCCTGTATATCTCATACTAAAACTGAAGTAAATGTTATGATGATATGATTTTAGATGTGCATATATGTCTATTGTGGATATTTGCCATTCCTTTTTTGTTCGGCTTAGCTTTTTCTGTAACAAAATCTGTGCTATCAGATCGATCTCCGTACCATTTTTAATAAATAGTACTCCTGTATTGCCTGTAGCTTTGATTAAAACATAGATGGAATTAAGATTTCCAGTGTTTGTAGTGACTGTCAATCCATGAGAAACTACTGTTTGTCAGGAATGTGTGTTCATGAGTTAAGCGCCTTTATAAAATAGAATTTAGCAGAAAATATATAAATCTGTCATACCTGTCAGAATTCTCTCAAAATGTAACAATAACTCTATTGAATAATGAGTAAAATATGTGAGGAGTCATTTTTAAATACTTTTAGCAGTTTTGTGATGTCAATTGACAGCCATTTGTAACCTCATAATATGCTCCACCCACACTACACTCAAGCTCCACCCACAGATAAATTCCCATGACAACCAGACTTCAAATTCCACCAGTATAATATAATTCACTCTAATGCAGAAAACAGTCTGGTCGCTGTACTAAGGGGACACTAAAAACTTTGTAATTACAAGTTATTTAATTTTTTTGTCTTGCTATAGAAGTATAAACATTTTAAAGTAAATCTTATTCAATAACCAAGCTCCACCCACCAGTTGCCTCATTTTGAGGAGCCAATCAAAGCTTACTTAGGGAGAAGACAAAGCTAGCCGTGGCCATTAGGTTTGTAAAAACGACATTGTTTTGCAGTTGTTTTCTGCTGAAGTCAATTAGTTTAAATAGATGGCCAGGTTAGTTTTGAATTTTTTGCCTGTGTATTTCTAGTTCGGAGTACTGCAAAATCCACAATTTTCTGAGTAAAATTACAAGAAAAGGGTGCAAAAAAACAAGAAAATTATAATACTTTGCATAACAAAATATGTTATATTAAAATATTAAAGTGTTTACTGCTCTTATAACTTTTGAAATACTTATGTTCGTATGCTTCACAAATAGTTATATAGAAGTACCAGACAGAGATGAAAACCAAGTACC
Organism: Bombina bombina; assembly: GCF_027579735.1. Lineage (NCBI taxonomy): Eukaryota > Metazoa > Chordata > Amphibia > Anura > Bombinatoridae > Bombina > Bombina bombina. The sequence goes on along the minus strand of NC_069508.1, from coordinate 34,976,712 downwards.
AGTTTTTTAAAGCTAAATATCTAAAAAATGTCAGTACTGTTTTCAGCATTTTATAACATTACAAACATGCTTCTATACAGTGTTCAAACATATGTAGGCACTTGAGTCTACCTAGGTATCCTCTTCAACTAAGGATACCAAGAGAGCAAAGTAAATTTTATATTAAGAGTAAATTAGAAGCTTTTTTTTAATGGACATATTAAAGCAACTCATCAAATTTATTTTATAGCAAGAGCAATATGTGTTAAAAGTCCAGGATCTAGGTCTGTATTTGACATGTTTATTCAGATTCAGATAATGAACAAATGTTCCCTTTAAGAAAAAATGAATGATTGCATCACCAAAAATGAATTTGTTTTTTTGTTCCTTAATTCGTTAAAGGGACATGAAGCCCATTTTTTTTTCTTTCATAATTTAGATAAAGCATGCAATTTTTAACAAGTTTATAATTTTCTTCTGTTATCAATTTCTCAATGTTTTCTAGTGGGCCCTGATATTCAAATCCTCGCTGGCATGGAGAGAAATCACACAAAAATCTTTGGGAATTTTTTTAGACCTTGCATTGTAAAGTAGGAGTCTCTGTTTCCGCATATAACAACATATCAACAAACATTTCTCAAGATAAAATTTGTGTTTCTAAAAAATTTTAAAGGGACACTGAACCCAAATTTTTTCTTTCGTGATTCAGATAGAGCAGCAATTTTAAGCAACTTTCTATTTTACTCCTATTATCAATTTTTCTTAGTTCTCTTGCTATCTTTATTTGAAAAAGAAGGCATCTAAGCTTTTTTTTTGGTTCAGATCTCTGGATAGAACTTTTTTATTGGTGGATTAATTTATCCACCAATCAGCAAGGACAACCCAGGTTCTTCACCAAAAAATGGGCTGGCATCTAAACATACATTCTTGCATTTCAAATAAAGATACCAAGAGAATGAAGAACATTTGATAATAGGAGTAAATTAGAAAGTTACTTAAAATGTCATGCTCTATCTGAATCACGAAAGAAAACATTTGGGTTCAGTGTCCCTTTAAGGTCATCACTGTACCAACGAGACTTCTTACAATGTCTCACCTGAGCGGCAAGGTTTTGAATATCAGGTCCAGTATCTTTTGTTGAGAAGCAGGGTAGTAAGCTAAGGAGCGTTCACATGTTTGGCAGCAGTTTTGCAAGAATGTTATCCAATTATCGGATTGGCCTACCAGGATACCGGGAGATTTCCCGGTGGGCTGCAGCAGCTGGGGCTGGAAAGCTACAATTTAAAGGGGTGATTAATGGATGCAATTGGGTTTTAGGGTTGTTATATAACATCAATGTGAGATTTTTATGTAATACAAAGTAATATAATTTAATTTTGAAACAAATATTGGGAAAGGAGTGTCCCAGTAATCCCCTTTGAGAAAAATGGGGCATGCGCATTTCTACCGACTCAACGGGAAATAGGACTGGTCTTCATATTTTTCCAGGGCTGCTTTTTATTTCCAGTCCGGCCCTGTGTAAGAGCAATAGATGCATCACAATTTCCTGCCATATAGTGCTCCAGACACCTACCTAGGTATCTCTTCAACAAAGAATACCATGGGAACCAAACAAATATGATAATGGAAGTAAATTGGAAACATTTTTTAAATTTTGTATATTTTAATCACAAATGAACATAACAAAACAAACCTAGTACTGGAGGAAGAGGGCCCTGCTCAAGAGAGCTCACAGTCCATAGTTTTAGGGTGCAGAGACATAAGGTTGGGGTAACTTGTCACATTGGTTGAAGTTGCAGCAGTGAGCCAGGCAGTTTATGTATTAGTTTGGTTAGGATGAGGGATAGAGGAGAGATGGTAAGCCTCTCTGAATAGGTGGGTTTTCAAGGTGCGTCTGAAGCTATACAAGGTTGGAGACAGTCTTATGGAGCAGGGTAGAGAGTTCCAGAGGACAGGAGCAGCATGTGAGAAGTCTTGGAGATTGGAGTGGGACCTAGAGATAACAAGAGTGGAGAGACGTAGGTCAGAGGTTGATCGAAGAGGACGGGATGGGGAATATTTGAAGATGAGAGAGAGTAAATGTAGTTGGGAGTTAGACTGTTCCATGCTTTGCAAGTTAGGATTAATACTTTAAATTGTGGGGCGGAGCCTAGCCATGCAGGTCGATGGCAGCTTTGTAAGAGAGCTCCAGACCCCCGTGGTGCAAACAATGTGTACTAACAGCTTACAGGACCTCTATCACTACCCAAACCAACACCTGCAACGTGGGGGTAGAGTAAAGACCACTACTGGCGACTTCAGCAATGCGGCACTGAGTTGGGAGGCCAGAGAGATACCGGATGGTTTGCGGCCTAGGCGGGTTACTACGGAGCATCACAGCAGGTATATACTCCTTGCCTGGATTGGAGCTGCAGATAAAGTGGACCGCAATAGGCGGAGCATCTTCAAAACAGGCCCCAATGTCAGAAAACAGCAGGCATATGAGAACGCAACTGCACGGCTAAGACGGAGCAGGCAAGTGCTGGGCAGCTTGGGCATAAAGGGTGGCTTACAGCAATAAGCTTGAACAGCAGAGAAACACAATGTGGGTCAGTGCATTATAAGTAGTGGACCAGGCACGTGAAAATACTGGACTTACAAAGTGGTGGAACACAAACAAGGTAATTAATAGAGGTAGCAGCCATCAGCCACGTGGGCAGCCTTGATGTGAATAAACCTACGAATAAGTAGCTGCACTAATACACCCTGACAGCAAGGTACATTTAAGCCCTAATTAAAGTGGAATAATCAAGCCCTACCAACAACTCTGGGACATTCAATTTTTTGCAAGTTTATACCAATATAATATAAGATTCCCTGCCCTCAGTAAAGCGAATTATCCTACTGAGCTCTCACTTGCAAAGCACCATATTGAACTTTTGCTTGGAAACTTTTCCATTGAACCACACAGCACAGGAATACGCAGCTATAAAATATATTCCTCCACAACCTCACTGGGTAGGCACCTTATTGACTGCTTATTACCTTCAACACATTCTGGGATGCCCAACAAGAAGCAGGTCAGGGGAGAGAAAGGCAATATTAGCAGAACACTGGGCCACTATTTAAAGCCAAAGGAAACACAGGAACCCACACCCACGGGACAAAACTACAAGTAACCAACAGAATACAATGGCGGAAGCCCATAACGCTGACACTTTACCTCTAAACTACATTACCAAAGAGGACCTAAGCCACTTATCATCTAAGTAGGACATAAAGGTAGTAATGCATGAAGTACGCACATTATACAAAGAGCTTCATAAAGATATATCCTCACTGAAAGACAGGATAACTGTGGTAGAAGATGACCAAGCATCAACCTCCACTAACTTAACACAACTTACCACCAAAATGACCTCTCAAGATAGCCTAATTCAATCCCTTAATGACAAAATAGAGGATCTGGATAATCGTAGCTGCAGCGACAATTTGCGAGTGAGAGGTGTCCCTTAGTCGGTCTCCACCACTGCAATAGAGGGGTACCTCCAAAGCCTATTTAGAACTATTAAAGGGACTCAGAGCTCAGCGGACATCCCAATTGAAAGAGCGCACAGATCGCTGCGGCCCAGACCACCTCCTAAAGCCCCACCACACGATATTGTCCTCAAGCTGCTCAACTTCCAAGACAAACAGGAGATCTTACGCAGCACCAGAGCTAAGCAGCCACTTCAATATGCAGGTATGCTAATACAAATCTTTAGCGACTTGAGCCCGGTGACACTGCAGAAGCGCAGAGCACTATCACATATCACCTCTCTGCTGCAGGCTCACGAGATACCATACAGATGGGGCTCCCCAGTGGCTATCATAGCCTCAAAGGACAATAGGAATGTGATTTATCATACAGAGGATGACCTTCTGCAATTTTGCAGAGAGCTTTCAATTGAAGTACTACAATCACCAACTTTCTCAAATAACGATCCCCAGCCGAGATCAACATCGGAGGATGCAGAAAGGCCCACATAGGGCATCTCTCCATAAGAACTGCCAACAGAAAGGAAAGCAACTGAAAATGCTTATACATGGTGAACTTGGGCTATAAATGCGGTGTACATGCACGAACACCGGGACGACATTGAAATACTATTGTTACTGAAAGGGTTGGGTAAGGTCGGCCGGAGGGCTGACGGACCCAATGAATACTATGAAAGACCCGGAAGCGTACAGGTAATATTGCATAGAACTAAGACTCAAGTTGTATTTTCTCTTTTCTTATGTATTCTACCATATTAATCTGAAACCTGTTATATTGTTGTATATTGTTGTGCACACAGTTTAGAATGTTAACACGTCATAGTTAGGCGCAGTTTTACAATGCCCAACACCAGCCTTTTGGTTCTAAGGACTGCTGAGTGCTTGGACAAGGACACCTTGACATAGGACACTTCACTGGGTTATTAAAGTCGTACACTGGGCTGATTGCTGGAATAACCCTGTAATAATCTAAATACCAGACACAATACAACATTTAATCAAAACAGATATAGTATCCACAGAATATGTCTTGATGCCCTGGGACTAAAAGGTTGGGTATATAGAAATAACAAGTGGATGTAATGCATTGAGCACTGTTGTTAATGTTTAACTTGTTATAGATTGAATTATTGATTGCCTATTGTTTTAGTTCCTCCTTTTACTTTTCCATATACCTATTTACAATGTCGCTATACACAAAAGCCATTGACCCCCTCAGGACTCCCCAGTTATGGAGTAAAATACTAACAAAGCTAAACTTCCTATATGCTACATGTGGAGAATAGGGTTTAACTCTACCTCTAAAACATCAAAGAACAGATACTAGATACACATGTACCATGGGGACACACCCCCACTGACACTTCTATCTCTACTTCTTTACTTGGTATACCATTGAGTATTTCTACTCTACCACTTCCACGGTATACTATACTCATCCCCCCCACCCCCCACTAATACAAAACTTCAGATAATAACCGGTCATTGGACCCCTTATCTTACATCTTCTTAACCTGTACATTGAACGCAGGTAACGTTTCCATCCTTTCTACACCCTTCCCCCCACTCCCCACTCCCTTCCCCCTGAGAACCGAGTGCTGCGCAGATATCTCCATTGGTTTTCAATCATGACACATCCCAGACCACCTGCCCACCCTGACCACACTATAACTTTAACCACAATAAATATCAAAGGATTGAATAGTCCTGGAAAGAGATCAATTGCCACAAGAGAAATCAATAGGTCCAACCACTCCATTATATTTCTACAAGAAACACATTTTCAAAAAGGGAAGGAACCTAAATGGTACAATCCCAAATACCCCACCACATTTTTTGCTTCTAATTCTCATAAAAGAAACTGAGTGGGAGTGCTGCTCCATAGGTCAATTTCTCTACAACCACACATGGTAAATCAATTACCCTGAGGGCCGTTACATATTAGTTGTGAGCCTCCTGTTTGGGAAACCTATTACCATGCTCAATGTCAATGCCCCTAACACGGAACAGCATCGTTTTATTAAAAATATCTCACACCTCTTACTAGACCATCGCAAAGGAATGCTGTTACTGGGCGGTGACTTTAACTTTCCATTTAATCCACTATTAGATACCTCAAATCTCACTTCCAGCTTTCCTAAACACATTCTAAAATCAGTCAAAACTACCATATCTGACCTTAACCTCCACGACATTTGGCGCACTCTGCACCCTATGACAAAGGACTATACATACTTCTCTAGTGTCCATAAAAAATACTCACTTATCGATTATCTATTTACTGACTCAATCAGACTTTCCTCCATGATTAAATGTGACATAGGTGAAATCACTTGGACAGACCATGCCCCAGTCTCATGTTCTGTGGCCTGGCCTGAGACTCCTCTGACTGAATTTATTTGGACTTGTGAAAATAGTTGCACCAGCGATCCTTGCAATTTAAAACAGCTTTAATGACAGTTCAAACCAACTTCAATAAGAAGCGAATAGCAATGAGTGACCATGTTGTGCCATAGGAATACACACAAAGAACTAACTGCTGACGCGTTTCAGCCCTCCTGGCCGTAATCGTAGCTATGATTACGGCCAGGAGGGCTGAAACGCGTCAGCAGTTAGTTCTTTGTGTGTTTTCCTTAGGCACAACATGTCACTCATTGCTATTCGCTTCTTATTGAAGTTGGTTTGAACTGTCAATAAAAGCTGTTTTAATTGCAAGATTGCTGGTGCAACTTATTTCACGAGTTGTTTGCCTCTTTGGAGACCGAGTATGCACAGTGGATCCCTCAACACAGCCTAAGTCTCACCTTTACTCACAGCACTCAGCCGCGGAGAATAGCGGCATTGACGGAGTGGTAAGCTGGAGGTGGGATATCAGGGTGACGTCAGACGCTGAGCAGCCAATTGCGGAGGGGAACCCAGGAGGGGAGTAGAAGATGAACGGAGGCAAGGAGAGGTCTACAACTGACCGCAAGCAAAGTTGCAATAGTCATTATTCGGTGGTACTCCCTGTGGACGGGCTAACTCTAAGGCTAGCGCCAGTGTAAGCGATCCCAGAAACAACGATCAGCTGGGGTGAGTGTGTAGGGGAATTCCCTGTCAGTTTTGTTTTACATCATTACTGGGCAGGAGTGTATTTGAATCCCCTACCATTGGACTCTATTTGGTGCTCACACATACAAGTGACTTTACAGTGAATTTATTTGGAGACTGGACGACTATTTACTGCTAGACTCGCTCACAAATGAAAATATAAGCAAGGCCATTGCAGAATTTTTCACCCTTAACACACACAGACACCTCCAGTTCAAACAACTGGGAAGCACAAAAGTGTTATAAGTGGAGAGCTAATTAAAATTAGAGCGGACAAAGTGATAGATAAAAGAGCACATTATGAGAAATTACATTCCTCAATCTACCACCTAGAACAAAAACATAAAAGCGACCCCGCAAAACTCCTATCTCACGGCAACTCTAACTCAAACAAGAAAGGAGCTTAGAGACCTTATCACTGCTGATTCTAAAAGACAGGCTTTATACCTTCCTCAGCTTTATTATGAAGGAGGGTAATAAACCCGGGAAGCTATTGGCCAGATCCATACAAAGTAAAAAATATAAATAATTTGTTCACTCCCTTAGGACAAGTGACTCTACAGAGGTTAAGGATAGCAAGGGCATTGCAAATGTATTTCGCCAATTTTATCAGTCACTATATAACCTAAACCATGCTTCGGACACAGAACACTACTAAACAAGCACTATGGACAGACTATCTAAGAGATTTACCCCTCAGTTCTCTCACCAGGGAAGAGGTCATCTGTCTTAGACTCACCACTCACAAACACAGAAATAGCACAAGCCATTAAAGGACCTTCCATCGGGGAAATGCCCAGGGCCTGATGCATTTACCCCAAAAATATTACAAAATTTATAAAACCCTTTTAGTCCACACCTTTTTACTCTTTTTAATGACTTGACCAATACTGAAACACTACCCACAACGGATGCTCGAGGCTCACATTTCTGTAATACCCAAACCAGGCAAACTACCCAATAACCCAAGCAATTTTCGCCCAATCTCTCTGTAAATACGGATGTGAAAATTTTAGCAAAAACATTGGTCAATAGACTAAATCAAATCCTCCCAAAACTAATATCCAATGACCAGGTGGGCTTCGTCCCTGGGCGTGAGGCCAAAGATAATACCATTAGGAACAACACATTATCAATTTCGCTAAACATAACTCACTTCCCCTCTCACTCTTTTCAACAGACACAGAGAAGGCCTTTGATAGAGTGGATTGGCTTTAGCTCAGGCAGGTAATGACTAAGATGAACTTTGGCGAACCATTTTTACGCATGGTCTTTTCGCTGTACTCCAATCCTAATGCAAGGGTGAGGGCTAACGGTGTCCTTGTCTGACACATTCAATATAACTAATGGAACCCCGACAGGGATGCCCACTATCCCCTTTACTGTTTGTCCTCTCCATTAAAGCCATAGCGCAAAAAGTATGCCTCAATGAAAGATCACCGGAATAAAAACAGGCAATTTAGATAATAAACTCATTATGTACGCAGACAACATACGTTTTACACTATCCGACATTGATTCCTCAATCCCAGAATTGTTAATGGTACTTACAAAAAATATGGCCAAGTCTCCAACTTCATCTTAACCTATCAAAGTCAGAATTACTTAACATCTCATCGCCCACCACAGCTCGTTAATCAACTAGTCACAAAATTCCATATTACAGTAGCTACATCCAATAGTCAAATACCTAGGCATTTACCTTACAGACAATCCCAAGAATTTATTTTTATACAACTATACTCACCTGAAAAAATGAGATCACCTAGAGATCTTAACTCTTGGAACAACAAACCTTTGTCGTGGTTGGGCAGGGTGAGAATAATTAAGATAAATTACTACCCTCGCCTTTTATACCTATCCAAACTTAGTCCATTCCCCATGCCTATGAAATTCATCCCACAATTGCAATCTCTTTTAGATAGCTTCATAGGACATGGAAAGAGAAACAGGGTGAGGAGACAGACTGTGTGCCTGCCCAGGGGAAGGGGAGGATTGGGAGTCCCCAATTTAGCTCTCTATAGGAAAGCTATTGCCTTGCAACAGATAGTGGAGTGGAGCCATAATTCAGATGAGAAGGCCTGGGTACAGTTAGATAACAATATAATGAAAAGGGGTAATGTATCAACACTGGCATGGTTGGAACCCAGAAAGCGACCAGACACAATATTTTACTACCCGACCATATTGGAAACCTTTAGGGAGTGGGACAAGATTACAGCTACAAACCCACACATCTCTTCCATTTACTCACCACTACTCCTTATTAGTGAGAACCTGGACATACCTATAAGCAGCACACATAATATCAACAGATCGAGGTATAGCCCTAAGAGAAGGTATATTGCACTCTGTAATTGATCAAGGTAACATAATGACACTGGAGAAACTACAAATCTGGGACAAGACACTTTTTCCTAGCTGGCTCTCCAGATCCCAAATCATACATTTTATTTTAACACACAAACACAAATCTAAATTACATCGCAAACTAACCCCCTTCGAAAAATTATGTACAAAACGGTTGCCACTCAGGCACACATTTTCTCTTTTATACAAAAATCTACTATTCCCAGATGAACTAACGCTACCAACATATGTGTGGGCTTGGCACACAGAGACTGGCTCGACTTTGGATCCAAAAGTGTGCGACAGGTCTTTCCAGCAAGCGAATAAAATCTCATCATCTGCCACTATGCAAGAAGTTACACTTTAAATTCATAAGCCGATGGTACCTGACCTCGACCAGGCTTCACAAAACTGCACCACACATATCTGACAGATGCTGGAGGGGCTGTGGACAAAGGGGCAATATGCATCACATCTGGTGGACATGCCCCAAATTCTTACAAAATACTGGAAAGCAGTATTTAATTCTATGTCAACTGTTCTTAACACTACCATAAAGCCAAATTTCAACGCTCTCTTGTTCCTAGAAATACCTAAACTGCAGAGTGACATTAAAACCTCACTTCTCCTCATAATGATTAACAGCGCTAAAAAACTAATTCCTAGACATCTGAAGTCTAGCACTCACCCTTTCACTACAAGAATGGCACCCCCCAGACTTATGACTTGTTGAGATTAGAACGCTTCCACTATTTAAAATCTGACAAGCTAGAGAGCAACCAAGAGATGCTGGACCTATGGGACGGCTTTAAACTTTAAATGAGATTTGGCCCTGATATTAACAGTGCAGGAGTCACTCCCACTACTTTCCCCAATTCACGTAGCACTCCTTCCCCCCCAACCTTTTTTGGATAATCCAGTATGTCCAACCCCCCTCTTTATCTTCTGTTCCCTTCTCCCCCCCTATTTAACAAAATGAAAGAGGAGACATGGGGCATATCTATCAAGCTCTGAGCGGAGCTTGAAGGCCTGTGTTTCTGGCGAGTCTTCAGACTAAAGACCGCTGCTCCATAACCCTGTCCGCCTGCTCTGAGCAGGCGGACAGACATCGGCGGAAATCAACCCAATCGGGTACGATTGGGTTGATTGACAACCCCTTCTGGTGGCCCATTGGCCGTGAGTCTGCAGGGGGGCAGCGTTGCACCAGCAGCTCACAAGAGCTGCTGGTGCAATGCTGAATACAGAGAGCGTATTGCTCTCCGCATTCAGCAATGTCTTGCAGACCTGATCCGCACTGTCGGATCAGGTCCGCAAGACATTTGATCATTCGGCCCCATAGTCGGGAAGCATGATTCACTGACACACTGCACCTTAACATCGCACTACCAACATGCATATGCTTCCCTTTCTAAAAAACGGTGCATGACAGTACTGGTGGTGCTAGGTTTTTTCATATGGCTTTAATTATTAAATATGATATGGGGTGCTGACAATTGTTTGACCTGTATCACATTGTCGAAAGTTATAACTGTATTTATATGATCCCACGTGTCTCTTTCTTTATTTCTGTATTTTTTGTGATTATCAATAAAAACCGTTGAAACAAAAAAAAAACAAAAAAACTTTAAATTGTATTCTGGAGTGTATGCTGAGGCAGTGTAGAGACTGGCAGAGCGGAGCAGATGATGTAGATCGACGACTTAGGTGGATGAGTCTAGCAGAAACATTCATCATAGATAGGAGAGAGGAGAGGCAGTGTTTTGGAAGGCCGTTTAGCAGTAGATTGTAATAATCAATGCGTGACAGAATGAGGGAATGAATTAGTATTTTTCTAGTTTTAAAACTGGAAAGTTGTTTAAAATTGTATGTTCTATCTGGAAGAAAAAAAAGGGTTTCATATCCCTTTAATTTACAGGAAAAATATGAAAGTGTTTTTCAATGTTTTTTAACTATGCATAATTAATCATGTTATGGAACATTTAAGGGCCATAATAGCCAAATGTTTAAACACTTGAAAGTAATGCAGTATAGCTGTAAAAAGCTTACTAGAAAATATCACCTGAACATCTCTATGTAAAAAAGAAAGTTATTTTACCCTCAAAAGTTTCTCAGTAGCCACATCCCATTGTAAAGAACTTCTAAGCAGCCTATCAGTATGTCTGTCCCGGGACAGCTAAGGGAGCAAGCTTACCTGCACACTCATCTTATTTCCCTATCCAGTTTAAGGAATTTTACTATGAAATCTCATGAGAGTTAAGTCAAATCTCATGAGATCACAGTAAAAGAGTATATGACCCCAGCACTGCTGATGCTGATTGGCTGCTGTTCATTTCTTTTTCTTTTTTTTTACCTGCAGCTGAGCAGCAGTTGAGTATAACTGTTTACACAGAACTTACTCTGCTGAGCTGAGGAACTTGTGAGGTAAAATATCTTTCTTTTTTACATAGAGATGCTCAGGTGATATTTTCCTGTCAGCTTTTTACAGTTATACTGCATCAGTTTCAAGTGATTTAGCATATGAGTATTATGTCCTTTTAAATTTTGAGTTGAATGTCCCTTTAACTATCCCAGGGTGTAAAATAAAAATATCTAAGTAAGTGAAAAACAATAGAAAAATTAAATAATGTTAGCTAACCTGTGTGTGCTTCTAATGTATATAATAAACATACAGAGTCCCAGATCCAGTGGATATGATACTGCTCGGAAGTGATTTATGACTTGTATTTCCCAGATGCTGTGGTTTGTTTAACAGAATATAAAGTAGAACAGGGTCTTGTGGAACCGTATGAAGACCATATAAGGAAACAGGATTACCAGATGGAAACGAAATAACAAATTTATTGTAAAATCCTTCTGAAGAAAACAGTGCTCCATAACCTATGTCATACAAGTTATAAATGGACATAACAGCATACCTAAAACAGACAGAGAGCTGGAAAATAGGTTCAATTAACATTAGGATCTGAAGCATTTTAGGTTAGAACAATTTCATAATTTTTATACAGTACGTAGCATAGTATTTCATATTTTATTCAGTGTTAAAGGGACATTCCATACCAAACTAAAAAAAACACTGCAGTGTATATCAATTTTGTATACAAGCAGTTTTGTATTATACTTGTGAATGCTTCTATTAAAAGCTGTGATTGTGTTCAGTGAGAGCTTTTACTGTGCTTGTGCAAGGAAGGATATTTAAATATGCTTAATGCATATGCTGTGTTTGCTCAGACAGGAAGTGGAGTCTTGTATTGCATTGGTATGACATAAGTCTCTGTCTGGTCCTTTAATATTCCTTGTATATGATTAATACTTCCATATATATATATAAGTCTACAACTGGGCACCCACAGGTAAAGCCTTATTGCTAGTGCTCTCTACAAAATTACTGGACAACCTGTAGGGAATGGGTGGGTGGGTGGGGTCACACAATGGTCCCTCCCCAATGCTCTATCTGAGGCCCTGACCCTTGACCCCACCGTTTATATTTTCACAACTGTAACACATAAATCAGGGAGTTTTACTTCTTTGATCCCCACTGATTTCCAGAAGAACACACAGAGTTTTACACCCTCAATAAAAAGCCCAAAACAAATATATTCCATCAATGGCTGCATGTAACACAGAGAGCAGTGTTTTACAACCCCTCATGACTGCCAGCTAAAGCGATAGAAAGGTCACAAATGAAACGTGTATAGGAGCATTTCAATTTCAAATAGAAACATTTTTGTAATACACTTTCATTAGCAAAAATGCTTCTAGTAAAAGCTATTACTGGTTTTATGCGGCATACGCACATATGCTGTGCAGGTCTGTGCACCAGTATTCTGTGCTGAGAGAGCTGGCTGTGCTGTGTATTGCTTTTGAAGATATAATTTGTGTCATACAAACCACTGCTGACTTTCTGAGCAGTCATAGGGGTAGATTTACCAAGCAGCGGATGCTGCTATCGACTCCGTACTTTCCGGCTGGCAGGAATGTACGTTAAGAAGCAGCGGTCATAAGACCTCTGAGGTGGCGGACAGCAATCAGCCCGATTGGATACAATCGGGTTTGATTGACACCCCCTGCTAGCGGCTGATTGGCCGCGAATGTGGAGGGGGCGGCATTGCACAAGCAGTTCACTAGATGTGCTACAGTGGATCATATCTGCCCGCACATTGATAAATCTACCCCATGGTGTTAATTTACTGGTGCATGGCCCCCCCATGGCATATGTGCGTATGCCGCAGAAAGACAGTCATAGCTTTTTTTAGAAGCATTTTTGCTAATGAAAGTATATTGCAAAAATGCTTCTATTTCCCATTTAAATGCACCTATCAATATTTCATGTTTTACTTTTCTCTCCCTTTAAAGGGACATAATACTCATATGCTAAATCACTTGAAACTGATGCAGTATAACTGTAAAAAGCTGACAGGAAAATATCACCTGAGCATCTCTTTGTAAAAAAAGGAAGATATTTTACCTCACAATTTCCTCAGCTCAGCAGAGTAAGTTCTGTGTAAAAAGTTATACTCAGCTGCTCCCAGCTGCAGGTAAAAAAATTAAAAAAAATGAAGAAATGAACAGCAGCCAATCAGCATCAGCAGTGCTGAGGTCATGAACTCTTACTGTGATCTCATGAGATTTGACTTAACTCTCATGAGATTTCATAGTAAGCTTTCCTTTACCTGATTGGTGAAATAATATGAGAGTGCACGAGGCTCATCCCCTAAGCTGTCCCAGGACAAAACACACTAAAATGCTGCTTAGAAATCCTTTACAATGGGATGTGGCTACTGAGGAACTTTTGAGGTAAAATATCTTTCTTTTTTACATAGAGATGTTCAAGTGATATTTTCTAATCAGCTTTTTACAGCTATGCTGCATCACTTTCAAGTGTTTAAACATTTGGGTATTATGGCCCTTTAAGCATGGAGATGTACATCATGTGCAGTGTCACTTTTTTTCTGAGCCATGTTTATCGTGCATAAAAACATAGAAGGTCTTTTAAAGGGACAGTCAAGTTCAAAATAAACTTTCATGATTCAGATAGGACAATTTTTAACAACTTTCCAATTTACTTTTATCACCAATTTGGCTTTGTTCTCTTGGTATTCTTAGTTGAAAGCTAAACTTAGGTAGGCTAATATGCTAATTTCTTAGATCTTGAAGGCCACATTTTGATTTTTTTTCACATCTAGAGGGTATTAGTTCATGTGTGTCATATAGATAACAACATGCTCATGCCTTTGGAGTTGTCTTGGAGTCAGCACTGATTGGCTAAAATGCAAGTCTGTCAAAAGAATTGAAATAAGGGGCTTAGATACAAGATAATCACAGAGGTAAAAAGTGTATTAATATAACTGTGTTGGTTATGCAAAACTGGGGAATGGGTAATAAAGGGATTATCTATCTTTTAAACAATACATATTCTGGTGTAGACTGTCCCTTAAAGGGACAGTCTAGGTCAAAATAAACTGTCATGATTCAGATAGAGCATGTAATTTTAAACAATTTTCCTATTTACTTTTATTACCAATTTTGCTTTGTTCTCTTGGTATTCTTAGTTGAAAGCTTAACCTAGGAGGTTTATATGCTAATTTCTTAGACCTTGAAGGCCACCTCTTTTCAGAATGCATTTTAAGAGTTTTTCACCACTATAGGGTGTTAGTTCATGTATTTCATATAGATAACACTGTGCTCGTGCACGTGAAGTTATCTGGGAGCAGGCACTGATTGGCTAAACTGCAAGTCTGTCAAAAGAACTGAAATAAAGGGGCAGTTTGCAGAGGCTTATATACAAGATAATCACAGAGGTTAAAAGTATATTAATATAACTGTGTTGGTTATGCAAAACTGGGGAATGGGTAATAAAGGGATTATCTATCTTTTAAAACAATAAAAATTCTGGTGTAGACTGTCCCTTTAAGAATCCTGACTTTTTGAGGTATGCAGAAGTAAAACGATGGAATATTACAATAGCTGGCAGTGCACTCACCAGTAGCAAGAAATGAGTTGCAATTGACTGTCAGATATGATGACTTCAGGGATGTTGTGATGTTACAAAGAGTAAGTAATAGAATTATCGGCCAACTGCACGGGTTGTTTCTTGAAAAGGATAAAGTGAGATTGTTTGGAGATGTGATATATAACCACAACTAATTCAGTTAGTCTGCCAGACAGTGAGAGCTATTGAGCAAAATCCAGTCTAATGATAGATAGGTGGGAGAGTAGAGACGAGTAATTCAATAATCTCCATGGATATATTCTTTTAATTCTGAGCAAGTGGTAAAGCAACCACAGATTTAAAGGGGCATAAAGTAGTTTTTTTATGACATCTAATAAAGATATATTTTACTTTTTAAATGTATCTGTTTTTTTTAAACAAAATACCTTTTATTTAAATGTTTGAGGGACCTAGTCCCTCTTCATTTCATAGCATTGGGAGTTGCCCCTATCTGCCAATAAGCATTCTGTCCCTAATGAGGGGAAACAACTATATAACCACTGAGGCAAGGTAAAAAGATCCATCTGTCCTGTGAAGTCCTCCTCAAAGATGAATCTTACCTTGGGAGCTGTAAGGGGTGTTCACTACATTTTAGTATGTGGAGAAACTATACATTACACGGCCCAAAAAAATGTTTCAGAACGAGTCATTGACCACATTAGGCTCTTCCAAAATTCTTTATTGACATTTGTTCATTGACAAAATTTGTTGTTCAATCTAATACAGGTTCATATTCCCAAATCCGGAATTTCAAAATCCAAACTTTTTCTAAAATGGTACTGATGGTACTATGTATAGAAAAGTATTAAAAATGATATAAAACTATCTTTAGGTTACATGTATAAGCTGTTTTATGATATGTAAATATTGCCTTAATGACATAAGATATTGTTGTTTACACTTGGTTCCATCCCCTCTCCAAACTGTCCCATTTTAAAGATACAAATATTCCAAAATCCAAACTATTATGAAATCCAAACCTTTTCTGGTCCCAAGCAGTTTGGGAAAAGGGTTTTCTATGTGTAATGACAATTTTTGAAAAATAAATAATGTTTTGTGTTATTATTAAGCATGCTTTCTATGTCATCACAAAAATCTCTTTAATTCATAAAAAGATTTTTAAGAGCGACCACAAGTAAAACATGTTTAGTTTCGGTTCCCATTGTAGTTTAGTTTTTCCCTATCAGTTTCACATTTAACAAATGAAAATTACTAATACAAGGGATGATCACAATCCTTTAAAAAAAAAGTTTATCTTCACCATTAAAGACTTGGGGGATTTTGGTAGATATATGATTTAATGATCCTTAAAAAAGCCGGCAGGGTCAGGTGAAATGTACGTTGGATATGGAGTGAAGCAGGCACAAGTTAGTGGAGGCTGATGTGGTTGCCAAATTTGGTTCTAAATCTGATTATTTTTAAATTCAAAGATAATTTTATGGTTAAACCACTGAACCATCACAACTAATTGATTACTCTATAGCAAGCCACTGAACAGTTTTTCCATTGTTTGCATAGTTTATTAGGAAACTATTTATATATGTTTGGATCAAATTAATATATACAGATAATATATATATATATATATATATATATATATATATATATATAATATATATATATATAATATATATATATATACACAACAAATCAGTCCACGTTATAATGCTGGCAATGGCTATCTATCTTATCACACACCACTATCTAACTGGATATATTAACCATACAGACTTTGTCCCATTAAAGCATATTATACTAAGCTATTGTCAGCAACTGCTATGTCTGCTACAGTACTGAAGTGAAGGAGGTTCACAGAGGGGCTATACCTAGTGGGTGCAGCTAGGTATCAGGGAGACAGCCTGGCATACACAGCACCCCCTAGAGGGGCACACTACATCACATAAGCTCTTTGTGTATTTGCAGGATTGTTATGTTGTTTTAGCAATCCTATTGTAAACACAGCCCCATCTGTATGTGAAAATCCTGCCCCTGTTGTTTTTATTGTTTTAATTTTAATTAAAATAATGATATGCCTAATTGATGTGAGTGATTTGAAGCTGTGGGACATAATGTTAATTTCAATTATAACACATACTAAATATACCAAGAGCTGGGTCACAGCTCAGAAGATTGTAAGTAGCATCCATCTATTTATAAGAAGTAACTTGATACAATTTATTCCAACAATATTACTTTATGTCATTTCTGGGTTAATTTTCATATTTAATCATCTGAAACCCATCCCTTGGACCAGGATACTGCTTCACTATATAAGCTTTGGGACTTTATATCATTTTAGGCAGAGTTTATTTATTAATATATATTGTTTATAAATGATTTGATAAGCGATCCCACATCTAGTTGTCTAATATTGCAGGTGTTTGGATAGATCCCTTTGTACAGTGTTTATGCTCAATTAAATAAGCAATTAAAAGGGACGTGAAACCCAACATTTTTCTTTCATGATTCAGGTAGAGAATACAATTTTAAACATTTCAATTTACTTACTTCTATTATCTAATTTGCTTCATTATTTATACATCCTTTGTTGAAGAAATGGCACTGCACATGGGTGAGCCAATCATAAGAGACATCTATGTGCAGCCACCTATCAGCAGCTACTGAGCATATTTAGATATGCTTTTAAACAATGGATATCAAGAGAATGAAGAAAATTAGATAATACAAATAAATTAGAGTTAAAGTTGTTTAAAACTGCATGTTATTTCTAAATCATGAAATTAAATATAATTTTGACGTTTCTATCTCATTAAAGGGACAGTAATGTTGTTATACATAGGGAAGCAATATACTTGCTTATTTATTTTTTCCCCTTTTCATGTCATTTAGCTATGAAATTCATGGATTTTCTAATTCTCAGAACTGGAAAAGCACACTGCTGAATTGTAAAGGTTACTTATTTGTCCCTTATTGGCTTCAACAGATATCAACTACAGAACAATGCAGTTGATACTAATTAAAGGGATGTAAAACACAATTTTTTATTAAATCATTCTTTAGGTCAATCTAAACATTTCAAATGCTTAAATATCTTCTATTTTTTGTTTACATTCATTTTGTCACAATCTTCTTTCTAAAAAATGTTTATTTTCCAACACACAGCGGGACTAATTTGCATAGTCCGAATTGGCTCCTCCAAAATAGGTCAAGTGGTGGGGTGGAGTTTGGCTATTAAAAACAGCAAATAAGATGTTTAGAAAAAAAAATAATTTAGATTTAAAGGGATAGTCTAGTCAAAATTAAACTTTCATAATTCAGATAGATCATACAAATTTAAGCAACTTTCTAATTTACTCCTATTATCAATTTTTTTCTTGTTCTTTTGGTATCTTTATCTGAATGTAAGTTTAAGAGCCGGCCCTTTTTTGGTTTAGCAGCTGGGTAGCGATTGCTGATTGGTGCCTACATTTAGACTTGCATTCTTGCTTTTTAAAATAAAGATACCAAGAGAACAAAGAAAAAATTATAATAGGAGTAAATTAGAAAGTTACTTAATTTTGCATGCTCTATCTGAATCATGAAAGTTTAATTTTGACTAGACTATCACTTTTAGTCTGATATGTTATTCTACAGCAAGACAACAGAAATATTTTGTAATTACAAGGTGCTTAATTACTATCCTTTTAAAGTACACAGATCAGTGCAATTTTATCAATCCAAGCTTTTGACGTACGTTTTTAAGATTCAGACCCTTAGTGCAGACCCATGAAACGCTGGGTAATGAATAATACTGAACTGAAACTAAACTCTTATTTAACAATAAAAATATTAGAAAGTGCATTATTAGTAAGAACCCTAAAAAATAACATATATAATCCTGGCAATACAATGTCTAAATTTAATTAAAAAAAAAGATTTTTATAAATTATAATGTTATAAATATATCATTTTTTCTGAAATAGATAAATCAATTATACATTTATTCAACAATCCCATTGAATTATAGAACGTAAAGCAATGGCTGCTGCAGCTGATGCACCAATTATCGTTCATACTGACATCCAGGCGGTTTTCAGAAAACACTAATTCTAATATCCGCACATCATAAGAAAATGAAGTGAAGCTGCCTTTCATGAATGAAATAATTTGTGCATGACCCACACTGAGTTAATGAATGTATAATTAGAGAGTAACAAGCCAGCTAGTGAAATCATGTCCGTACAAACAAGAAAAGCACGGCTTGCTTAATTATACTTCATTCACATGATATCTAACCCTTTGTAGATCTGTTTGCATCTGTCGTATACAGTTCCACAAAATAAAATGTAAAAACCAGAACACATCCACATATACTGTAAGTTGGACCACCACAACAAGTGTTAATTATTGGCGTAAGAATTCGGTTGAGTTTACTAAATTATTTCAGAATCTAAACCACTGTTTTATCAGGTGAGACTAGATCAGTGGTATATTTTAGCCTAGACAAACAAGGCCCTTGCCAAGGGCGGCAGATTTTGGGGGGAGGGGGGCAGCACTTTTGAGTCTCACTTCCTACACATATACACACATTGCACTTCACACACTGACTACACACATACACGCACTGCACTACACACACTTATACACACACAAATACACACACTGCTCTACACATGCGCATCGCACTATACACACTCACTAAACTACACACACACACCATAAACACACACACAATCACCATATACACACTGGAAGGTTGGGGGGCAGCAGAATTTTGAGTGCATAGGGCAGCACAAAACCTAAATACACCACTGGACTAGATTAATGATTGTTGAATTTGTAGAGACAAATTAAAAGGAACATGGTCAAAATGTAACCTTTTTTTAGATAGAGCTCACAGTTAAAAAAAAAACAACTTTTCAATATAATTCTATTACCATATTTACCACTTTTAGTATTATTTGATACTAATTAATTCCTTTATATGAGAGCATACTGACGGCAAGATTACGAGTTTTGCTTTATGAGCGGCTCGGTAATAACTTGCAAGTTATTTCCACCGCTCACCTTTAATAGCGCTGCTATTACAGGTTTGCAAAAACCCGGCGTTAGCAGGCAATATGGCAGCGTTGAGCTCCATACTGCACACAAATACCAGCGCTGCTTTGAGCTGGTTTTACGTGCTTGTGCACGATTTCCCCATAGACATAAATGGGGAGAGCCAGCTAAAAAAAAAGCCTAACACCTGCAATAACGGAGAATAAAGCTCCGTAACGCAGCTCCATTGATTCCTATGGGGAAAGAAAATTTATGTTTAACCCCTTAATGACCGGACCATTTTTCAATTTTCTTACCCTTAATGACAATGGCTATTTTTACATTTCTGCAGTGTTTGTGTTTAGCTGTAATTCTCCTCTTACTCGTTTACTGTACCCACACATATTATATACCGTTTTTCTCGTCATTAAATGGACTTTCTAAAGATACCATTATTTTCATCATATCTTATAATTTACTAAAAAAAAAAATGATAAAATATGAGGAAAAAATGGAAAATAACACACTTTTTCTAACTTTTACCCCCAAAATCTGTTACACATCTACAACCACCAAAAAACACCCATGCTAAATAGTTTCTAAATTTTGTCCCAAGTTTAGAAATACCCAATGTTTACATGTTCTTTGCTTTTTTTGCAAGTTATAGGGCCATAAATACAAGTAGCACTTTGCTATTTCCAAACCACTTTTTTTCAAAATTAGCGCTAGTTACATTGGAACACTGATATCTTTCAGGAATCCCTGAATATCCCTTGACATGTATATATTTATATTTAGAAGACATCCCAAAGCATTGATCTAGACCCATTTTGGTATATTTCATGCCACCATTTCACCGCCAATTGCGATCAAATAAAAAAATATTGTTGACTTTTTCACAATTTTTTTCACTAACTTTAGGTTTCTCGCTGAATTTATTTACAAACAACTTGTGCAATTATGGCATAAATGGTTGTAAATACTTCTCTGGGATCCCCTTTGTTCAGAAATAGCAGACCTATATGGATTTGGCGTTGCTTTTTGGTAATTAGAAGGCCGCTAAATGCCGCTGCACACCACACGTGTATTATGCCCAGCCGTGAAGGGGTTAATTAGGGAGCTTGTAGGGAGCTTTTAGGTTTAATTTTAGCTTTAGTGTAGTGTAGTAGACAACCCAAATTATTGATATAGGCCCATTTTGGTATATTTCATGCCACCATTTCACCGCCAAAAACTTAAATTTTTCACAATTTTAGGTTTCTCACTGAAATTATTTACAAACAGCTTGTGCAATTATGGCACAAATGGTTGTAAATGCTTCTCTGGGATCCCCTTTGTTCAGAAATAGCAGACATATATGGCTTTGGTGTTGCTTTTTGGTAATAATAAGGCCGTTAAATACTGCTGCGCACCACACTTGTAATATGCCCAGCAGTTAAGGGGTTAATTAGGTAGCTTGTGGGGTTAATTTTTAGCTTTAGTGTAGAGATCAGCCTCCCACCTGACACATCCCACCCCCTGATCCCCCCCTGACCCCCCTCAAACAGCTCTCTTCCCTCCCCACCTCACAATTGTCACCGCCATCTTAAGTACTGGCAGAAAGTCTGCCAGTACTGAAATAAAAATATTTTTTTTATTTTTTTTTATTTTTTGGCATAAAGTCTGCAGTGATAGATCCCCCCTTACCCCACAACCTCCCTGATCCCCCCTTACATCTTTCTAACCCTCCCCCTCTGTCTATATGCCGCCATCTTGGGTACTGGCAGCTGTCTGCCAGTACCCAATTTGCCCCCCAAAATAGTTTTTTTTTTTAAGTTTTTTAATATAAAATATATGTTTGTTGTAGTGTAGCTGGCCCCCCTAAATAATATTCAACCCTCCCCCTCCCAGATCCCTTATTAAAGAACAAAGATGCCACTGCATCTAGATCGATCTTTTTTTTTTTTTTTTTTAGTGGGCTGTAAATTTTGCGTGCGCGCGCACGCGCACGCACCACCCCGTCCCACCCCCGCCGCGACCGCCGGACCGGCAGAAAACATAACTAACGAGAGATCGTGGATTACTTGCAAGAATAAGGTGACATATTACTAAAATGCAGCACCAACCTAGCAAATACTGGTAAAACATACATAGCCGATGCAGATGGGGCCACAGGGTGGCCCTTTATGCATCGGTATGTAAAATGGGGGATTGTAGTGATGCCTCAATATTGAGGCATCACTACAATACCTTGTAAGCAGCTGGAAGCGATCTAGATCGCTTCCAGCACTTTAGACAACAGAGGACGTACCAGGTACGTCAACTGTCATTAAGGGAAGTTTTTTCTATGACGTACCTGGTATGTCCTCTGTCTTTAAGGGGTTAAACCTAACACCCTAAACACCCCTAATCTGCTGCCCCTGACAACCACCCAACAGTAATACACACCACCCACACAACCAACCCCCCAAATAAAATCCTACCTAAAAAACCTAAGCTCCAAATTGCCCTGAAAAGGGCATTTGGATGGGAATTGCCCTTAAAAGGGCATTTAGCTCTTTTATGTTGCCCAAAGTCCCTAATCTAAAAATAAAACCCACCCAATAAACCCTTAAAAAAAACCTAACACTAACCCCCGAAGATCCACTTACAGTTTTTGAAGACCGAACATCCATCCTCAACGAAGCCGGGAGAAGTCTTCATCCAAGCGGCAAGAAGTTGTCCTCCAGGCGGTGTTAGTTATATGCAAGGAATAGTGCAATGATAAAATGCTAATTTTTAAAGGGTGAGTCCCTGGACTGCAAAGCTCTGCAATTTCTGCTAAAAAAATACCATTTGAATTGCTTTTAAAGGGACATAAAATTGCAAAATGAAAATACGCCAATGTGTTAGAAAATGTTATTGTTGCACTATTTCCTGTACATAACTATGTCTAATGCAGACAAATGGTTTTAAAAAAAATAGGTAAAGTGAACACTAGAGGAGCAACGCAATAAGGTGAACTTGCTGAACACTTCTGGCGAGCCAATAACCTGCTGCATATGTATGTAGCAACCAATCACCAGCTAACTACCAGCAGTGCATTATTGCTCCTATCAAAGGACACCAAGAAACCAAAGTGAATTTAATAAAAGAAGTAAACTGAAAGTTCTCTTAAAATGACATGATCTGTGTGACCATTACAGTTTAATTTTGACTCCCATGTCCCTTTAATACCTTGATCCCCATATAAGGCAATACATATATACAAAACACAGAACACAGAAGTGAGTTACAAAAGGCTGCAGCTTAGTGAATTGAGAATATCCAATAACAATATAGATATGAACCATAAATAACAATAAACACAGCTGTGCTTGCCCCCCAAAAAGCTTGATTTATATTAAAGGGGCAGTAAAGTCAAATTTAAACTTTCATGACTCAGATAGATAATACAATTTTAAACAATTTTCCCTTTTACTTCTACTATCTAATTTACTTCATTCTCTTGGTATCCTTTGTTGAAGTAGTAGCAATATACTATTGGGAGCTAGCTGAGCACATCTGGTGAGCCAATGACAAGTGTGTGTGTAGTCACCACTCAGCAGCTTGCTTCCAGTGATGCATTGCTGCTGCTCCTGAGCCTGCCTAGGTATGCACTTCAACAAAGGATACCAAGAGAATGAAGCAAATTGGATAATTGTTTAAAAATCGCATTCTGTATCTGAATCATGAA
The DNA here is from genome assembly GCF_027579735.1 of Bombina bombina. Classification (NCBI taxonomy): domain Eukaryota; kingdom Metazoa; phylum Chordata; class Amphibia; order Anura; family Bombinatoridae; genus Bombina; species Bombina bombina. The sequence goes on along the minus strand of NC_069508.1, from coordinate 34,953,118 downwards.
TGTTTTAATTATGACTTTGCTGTACCTTTAAATCAGCTTGTAGTCCACCTCTCACCTAAAAACCGGTGCCCCCTCATCTCAAAAGCTAACTCCACCTAACAAGCACCACCAACTAAGCTGAGAAAAAAACCTAAATTCAAGAAGAGTGGATGGAACTACTTTTCATACATTAGCTCCATAATGAACCAGTGCTTAAAGGGATACTCTATTCCGAAAGAGCAGCAATTTTAAGCATATTTCTAATTTACTCTTATTATCAATTCTTCATTCTCTTGCTATCTTTATTTGAAAAAGCAGAAATCTACGCTTAGGAGTCAGCCCATTTTCTGGTTCAGAACCCTGGGTAGCGCTTGTTGATTGGTGGCTGCATTTAGCTTACATTCCTGCTTTTCAAATAAAGATAGCAAGAGAACGAAGAACAATTGATCAAAATTGCAGCTCTATCTGAATCATTAAATAAAAATGTGGGTTTAGTATCCCTTTAATTTCTGATGTGCATGCAAATAATATTTTAATGTACCTTCTTGTGGTGTAGTATAAATTACAATTGCCGCTAATGAAAGAAACGTAGATATTATTGCACTTGAACCCACATTATCAGACACCTAGTAACTGCTAGACCACGGGTAAGATCCATAGCACAGGATATATCAGAGTCTTTGCCTAATGTGTCTGGGATATTATGTTTAAGGCTGTAATTAAATTGTTCTGTTGTTGCTCCCAAGACACCTGCGTTATTTTGGTTTCCTTTTTACCCTCCTCTAATATTATTATCTAAATTAGGATAATTTGCTATAAAAGCAAACAGCTAAACAACTCAATAAATAAAAAGCACCTATTATTGTAATTGCCCCTGAGGATGATCCGCTAAAACAATGAAAACAAATTATGTAGATTCCTCATTTTCATTTTCCGTATTTGAGCATTTCATAACTAGTTCTGTAAAATGGCCTCAGCTGGGACTTAGATCTTGTATTACTGTGTTGAGAAGGTATTTCCTGATCCTTAGGTACAAATAGGGCCGGGGCAACAATAGAGGAAGATAAGGCAATTGTCTTAGGGCACCCCCAGCAGGGGGGGGGACACAAATTTAGTGTGTGACTTTTTTTATGTCATCTAGCTGTGAAAAACTGTCAAATGCATTCAGATAAGAGGCGGCCTTCAAGGTCTTAGAAATTAGCATATGAGACTACCTAGGTTTAGCTTTGAACTAAGAATACAAAGAGAACAAATCAAATTTGATTATAAAAGTAAATTGGAAAGTTTTTTTTTTAAATTAGATGCCCTATCTGAATCATGAAATTCATTTTGACTAGATTGTCCCTTTAATAATTTACCTATAAACAAGGGATTAATATGCAGAGCCACTACTTCGCTATGGTGTTCATAACCACCACTTTAGTAAGTTATGCCATGCAGATATTAAAGGGACACTGAACCCAAATGTTTTTTGTTTGTTTTTTTGTGATTCAGATAGAGCATGACATTTTAAGCAACTTTCTAATTTACTCCTAATATTAATTTTTCTTCGTTCTCTTACTATCTTTATTTTAAAAGCAGGAATGTAAATCTTAGCAGCCAGCCCATTATAGGTTCAGCACCATGGATAGCGCTTGCTTATTGGAGGCTTACATCTAACCACCAATAAGCAAGCAAAACCCAGGTTTTCAACCAAAATTAGACCGGCTACTATGCATCATATTCATGCTTTTTAAATAAAGATAGCAAGAGAACAAAGAAAAATTAATAATAGGAGTAAATTAGAAAGTTACTTAAAATTGCTGCTCTATATGAATAATGAAAGAAAACCTTTAACCATTATAGCTATTTTAGGTATAATAAATCAAATTAACAGACAAGAATTTAAACGGAAATCAATTTTCTCTATCATAATAGATACAAAAAGTTATCTATAGCTACTTAACACATTTCTAGAACATTTTTTAAGAAGAAGTAATGGCAGGGCATACCATTTTTACTGGGTGGGGGGGGGGGCGTCAAAATGTGTCTTCTCCCATATAGCCCAAAATCCTAGCACCTGCCCTGGGTACAAAATAAAAAAAATCTATATTTACTGGAAACAGTAGCTTTAAAATTAGTGCTTACTGGATAAATATTATGCATGGTACAATGACATACACAAAATGTAAGTGATTTTATACTACAAATTAGATTTTAAGATATTCTAGTTTTCTCTGAGTAGAATACAAAAATTAAATTACAATCCACATGGAACTTCACATGCTGGTAAATCAGAAAAATCATTCTTCTTTATATTTTGTTTATTAAGTTTAGTAAAACAAACAAAAATAGACATTTTTTTGTTATTGCATAACTCTTGTTTACAAATGAATAATGACGCACTTAAAATTTAGTTGATTTGTTCATTCATCTAATGATGGATAATCAAATTTAATAAACATTGTTTTTATATTTGATTATCACTTTAACCAATGAACCAATGAATCAACAAACTTTCATTGATTACAAAACATCTACTAAACATTATAACCAATTACTGCATTGTCTTGATTTCTTTCATGTAATTGGCAAGAGTCCATGAGCTAGTGACATATGGGATATACAATCGTACCAGGAGGGGCAAAGTTTCCCAAACCTCAAAATGCCTATAAATACACCCCTCACCACACCCACAATTCAGTATCGCCTGTTTGATTTTATGGTTTTCCTCGCGGGAAATCTTTTCAAGGGTTCTCTGTTATCGGTCTTAGGGATTCATCTCCTACCTCCCTTTTCAGATTGATGATATACTCTTATATACCATTACCTCTGCTGATAGCTTTCAGTACTGGTTTGGCTATCTGCTATATGTGGATGGGTGTCTTTCGGTAAGTATGTATCATTATCAGGGCCGGATTGGGCAGCCAGGATACCGGGAAAAATCCTGGTGGGCCGCCGGCCGACAGCTCAGCTGGGCTGGCCTGGCTGCTGCTGTGTCTAAATTTATTGCAGCTTGCTTTGATTTATTGCTATTGCGCGGCCGCGCCGGCCGGTAAGGTATCCACCAGTCCCTACAACAAGACAGTACCTCCCCTCCCCACTGCTACAGCAGCATCCGTGTGTAGTTATTAGTAAAATTATTTATTTATTAAACTTAATATGGTTGTGTTATTGTTAACTTGTAACTTCTTAACCCGTTAACCGTCCCCCTCGGCCTCTCTGACCGCTGCTGCAGCTGCCGTCACCGTGCCTCACTCTGACTGACTGACTCCGTCCGCAACTAGTACCAACTGACTGCAGTCTGCAGTGTATAGCTACTATCACACTGTGTGACTGTCAGACTCAGTTCCTATATGGGCCGGCCGGGTCAGCAGGTGGGTGAGGGGCGGGCCTGCCAGGGCAGGCGGCTGTCACTGCTGTGATGATGTCACGACGACTCTCATCACCACGCGCCGGCGCCACCACGTGACATAGTGGAGGCAGTGGGAGCCTCAGCCTGGGAGCGCTGCGTCTGCGTGCTTCCCTTCGCGCCATCAGGAGTCAGGACTGTCACTGAGCCAGGCAGCCAGGTCTGCACGTAGGATCACGACGTGCGTGGTGCGGTGGTGGACAGACAGTGACACTGGACAGAGCGAGAGCAGAGTCTGAAGGGGAAGAGAGAGAATAAGGTACCGTTACTATACTAATTTATTGGGGGCAGCAGGCAGTGTGCAGCAGCAGGCCAGGCCACTGAGGCGGCCATCAGCAAAAAAGCAGAGCAGCAGCACTCACTGACTGCACTGTCTGTCTCTCTGAATGTCTGAGCAGCAGCAGGCAAACATCAGGTCGGTCACTCAGTCAGGACAGAACTTAGAAGTCAGTCAGACAGTCAGTGGCAGACAGTGCGGGGGTGCCGTGTCACCACATAATAAATTCATCCAATTCCAATACCAAAAATAACTAGCTTGTTAACTGACTCACTACACAGGCCACAAAATGTGTGAGCTATGCTATAGAGCCAATGGATAAAAGATGGTCACTTGGTCAGGGTTAAATATAGACTCATAACTAAATTATATTGCTTTTTTACCAGGCTATACATGCACAGACAGTTATGAGTCTATATTTAACCCTGTCTGTAAATACCCCTCACCCAAATTTGTAAAACAATAGATAGGGATAAAGAGAGCAAGTGCCAAAAAATAACATTGTCATTTAGAGATATGTATTGTGAAGTGATAGTCCAGACTCCAGTACAGGACAGACATACTGACCGTCCGTGACCTTTCCCCCCAGAGCATGCTGCATGAGAGCAACTAGATCAGTTCAAGTGATCTGATCCAACACACAAATCATTTGTCTGCAAGTATTTAATTTGTGTATAAACTGCCTGCTTAACTCACAATATTTGTATTTTTATTATATATATATATATATATATATATATATATATATATATATATATATATATGAGTTGAAGTGAAAACCAGCTAGAGCATAGTTGGCTGGCTTGGAGGGGCGTGGCTATGTTGGAGGGGGCGTGGCTATGCTGGAGGGGGCGGGGTTGGGCTGGTCTATAAAAATTTCCAGGGCTGGTCTGATTTCCCAGTCCGGCCCTGATCATTATTTTTAAGACACTCTCAGCTATAGTTTAATTTAAAGTTTTAAACATATGTATTTTACTTATATTTGCCATGAGTCAGGTCTATGTGTATTTCCCTTTGCAGTCCAGCAGTTTCTTTATGGGAATCATGTTTAGGAAGTTTGTCTTACCTGGGCTATAGTCTTTTTTTCAATTTGACTTGTTTTTTCTTGGAAAATTAGGCTCGCGAGGGCACAAAATGCTGTGGCACAAGAATTTTTTTTGGGGCAGGAATGTGCGTCTGTCATGACGCATGTTCATCATTTCCTGCGTCTTAGTTGACGCTAGGTTGTTTGGCGCGAAATTGTGTTTGTTATGACGCAAGTTGCGTCATTCCTGGATGTTTGTTGGCGCAAAAAAATTCTCAACTTTTTGCATTGTGCGTCATACTTGGCGCAAAAAAAAAATAGTTTTATTTTACCTCAGAGGGCTATGCTATTTGATTTTTTTGCCAATTTTAGCATTTGCATTTTTTCCCATTCCTGAAACTGCTATATGTGGAAATAAGATATTTCTGTTTAATGTTATTTTATTTTTTTTACATTTTACAAGATGTCTCAATCAGATCCTGTCTTAGAAGCTGCTGTAGAAACCATGCTGCCTGAACACAGTTCTACCAAAGCTAAGTGTATCTGTTGTAAGCTAGTAGAGTTTATATCTCCAGCTGTAGTATGTAACAATTGTCATGAAAAGCTTTTGAATGCAGAAAAGGTTTCTATTAGTGCTAGTACAGTATCTGTTGCTCCTTTAACATAAAGTACATGATATCCCTGTTGATATGAAAAATGATATTGCTGATGCGATACAGAAGGCTATGGCTGCTATCCCGCCTTCAAATAAACATAAAAGGTCTTTTAAAACTTTTCATAATACTGATGAAATTTGTAATGACCAGCAACATACTGATATATTCTCCTCTGATGAGGATCTCTCTGACTCAGAAGATCCTACTTCAGACTTTGACACTGATAAATCATCTTATCTTTTTAAGATTGAGTATATTCGTTCTTTGTTAAAAGAAATGTTAATAACTTTGGATATTGAGGAGTCTGGTCCTCTTGATAATAAATCCAGTAAATTTTTAAATTCTGTTTATAAACCTCCTGTGACTACTCCTGAGGTTTTTCCTGTTCCTGATGCTATTTCTGATGTGATTGCTAAGGAATGGTCTAAGCCTGGTACTTCTTTTGTTCCTTCTTCAAGGTTTAAAAAGTTGCATCCTTTGCCAGTGGCTAAATTAGAGTTTTGGGGGAAAGTCCCTAAGGTTGATGGGGCTATTTCTACTCTTGCTAAACATACTATGGAAGATAGTACTTCTTTTAAGGATCCTTTAGATAGAAATATTGAATCTTATCTAAGGAAAGCTTATTTGCATTCTGGCTATATGCTTAGACCTGACATTTCTATGGCTAATGTTGCGGCTTTTTAGTTGGATAGCTTAGCAGAACGGGAAAAAGACCCTGATTTGCATAGCATTGTTTGTTTGCTTCAACATGCTAATCATTTTATCTGTGATGCTATTTTTGATATCTTCAAGATTAATGTTAAATCTATGTCTTTGGCTATTTTAGCTAGAAGAGCTTTATGGCTCAAATCATGGAATGCTGACATGGTATCTAAATCTACAAACAACATGAAGGGACAGAAGCGCCACATGATCCAATATTGTATTGAACAAGGATAATGGTATATGTGACAAGTGCACTCACATGTAATCAGACACCCCTAGTGGTGTAGATGGAACAGTCTGTGGTCAGATGCAGTCACCCAGAAGACTGGCCTGTGGTAGATATTCAGGTATCTGTAGATAAATATATATAAAACACAAGGGTGCCTGTATGGCCTAGTATTGTAGGAACCAGCGGTGAGAAAAAAGGTAAAGTGTACACTACCATTTAGTGGAGCACCTCCCTTGGTGCTATAGAGGCAAGCTGGGATCAATCAAGTCACCCAGTAGACTTATTCTCCAGTGATCAGGAACTCCCAGTGGTCCAATCTCAGAGTGAGGAGATGTGACAAAAATGTAGTAAGGCAGCAGGTTACTATCTCTATCATTCCAGGGTAATAATCTGTTTGGTTCCCAGTTGGATTAAATTATTTCCACTATTACTGGAGGAAGGGAGTTTTTTTGCCTCAAGATAAAAAGTCTAAAGGCAAATCTAAAGCTTCTAATCGGTTTTGTTCCTTACATCAGAATAGAGAACAGAAAACCACTCCTTCCCCTAAAGACTCTGGCTCCAATCGGATGCCATCCTCAAGTTGGAATAAATCCAAGCCTTACAAGAAACCAAAGCCAGCCCCCAAGACTGCATGAAGGTGCGGCCCTCAATCCAGTTCTGCTGGTGGGGGACAGATTGAAATTATTTCAAGACGTTTGGGCAGGTTCCATTCAGAATCATTGGATTCAGAATATTGTCTCTCAGGGGTATCGAATAGGTTTCAGAATAAGACCTCCTGTGAGAAGATTTTTTCTCTTTTACATTCCAACAAATCCTGTGAAAGCTCAGGCTTTTCTGAAGTGTGTTTCAGATCTAGAACTTTCAGGAGTAATTGTACCAGTTCCAATTCTGGAACAGGGTCTGGGTTTTTATTCAAATCTATTCATTGTCCCGAAGAAGCAAAATTCTTTTAGACCAGTTCTGTATCTGAAGTTTTTGAATCATTTTGTAAGGGTCCTTAATAGACTTACAGGATGAGTATCTTCACATTCCGATTTATCTAGACCACTATCAGTTTCTGAGATTCTCTTTTCTAGACAAGCATTACCAATTTGTTGCTCTTCATTTTGGCCTAGCAACAGCTCCAAGAATCTTTTCAAAGGTTCTCGGTGCCCTTCTATCTGTTATTAGAGAGCAGGGTATTGCGGTGTTTCCTTATTTGGATGATATCTTGGTACTGGCTCAATCTTTTCATTTAGCAGACTCTCACACGAATCAACTTGTGTTGTTTCTTCAAAGACATGGTTGCAGGATCAATTTACCAAAGGGTTCCTTGCTTCCTCAGACAAGGGTCACCTTTTTAGGTTTCCAGATAAATTCTTTAACAGACAAGAGACAAATGAAATTGGTTTCTTCCTGTAGAAACCTTCAGTCTCGTTCATTCCCTTCAGTGGCTATGTGCATGGAAGTTTTAGGTCTCATGACTGCAGCATCGGACGCGATCCTCTTTGATCGTTTTCATATGAGACATCTGCAGCTTTGCATGCTGAATCAATGGTGCAGGGATTATACTCGGATATCACAGTTGATATACTTAAATACCAACATTCAACTCTCTCTGTCCTGGTGGTTAGACCATCATCGGATTATTCAAGGAGCCTCTTTTGTTCGTCCTGCCTGGACTGTGATTTCAACAGATGCAAGTCTCACATGTTGGGGAGCTGTCTGGGGGTCTCTAACAGCACAAGGAGTTTGGAATCCTCAAGAGGCGAGGTTACCAATCAATATTTTAGAACACCATGCTATTTTCAGGGCTCTTCAGGTTTGGCCTCTATTAAAGAGAGAATCATTCATTCGTTTTCAGACAGACAATATCACAACTGTGGCATATGCCAATCATCAAGGGGGGACTCGCAGTCCTTTAGCGATGAAAGAAGTATCTCAGATACTTTCTTGGGCAGAATCCAATTCCTGTCTAATTTCTGCGATACATATCCCAGGTGTAGACAATTGGGAAGTGGATTATCTCAGTCGTCAGTTTTTACATCCAGGTGAGTGGTCTCTCCATCCAGATGTATTTTTTCAGATTGTAAGGATGTAGGGTCTCCCCAAAATAGATCTGATGGCTTCCCATCTAAACAAGAAGCTTCCCAGGAACCTTTCCAGGTCCAGGGATCCTCAGACAGAGATGGTGGATGCATTAGCAGTTCCTTGATTTTACCAACCTGCTTACATTTTTCCGCCTCTAGTTCTTCTTCCAAGGGTGATCTCCAAGATCATATTGGAACAATCGCATGTGTTTCTGATAGCACCAGCATGGCCTCACAGGTTTTAGTATGTGGCTCTTGTCCGGATGTCCAGTTGCCAACCTTGGCCTCTTCCTTTAAGGCCAGACCTTCTGTCTCAAGGGCCGTTTTTCCATCAGGATCTCAAATCGCTAAATTTGAAGGTATGGAAATTGAATGCTTAGTACTTAGTCATAGAGGTTTCTCTGACTCAGTGATTAATACTATGCTACAGGCTCGTAAGTCTGTTTCAAGGAAGATTTATTATCGAGTTTGGAAAACCTATATTTCATGGTGTTTTTCTCATAAATTCTCTTGGCATTCTTTTAGGATTCCTAGAATTTTACAGTTTCTTCAGGATGGTTTGGATAAAGGTTTGTCTGCAAGTACCTTGAAGGGACAAATCTCTGCTCTTTCGGTTTTATTTCATAGAAAGATTGCTAAACTTCCTAATATTCACTGTTTTGTTCAAGCTTTGGTTCATATCAAGCCTGTTGTTAAATCAATCTCTCCTCCTTGGAGTCTTAATTTGGTTTTGAAGGCTTTGCCGCCTCCTCCTTTTGAGCCTATGCATTCTTTGGTTCTTTGGATATTAAACTACTTTCTTGGAAAGCGTTGTTTCTTTTGGCTATCTCTTCAGCTAGAAGAGTTTCTGAATTGTCTGCTCTCTCTTGTGAGTCTACTTTTCTGATTTTCCATCAGGATAAGGCTGTTTTGCGGACTTTGTTTACATTTCTTCCTAAGGTTGTGAATTTTAACAACATTAGTAGGTAAATTGTTGTTCCTTCCTTGTGTCCTAATCCTAAGAATTCTCTTGAAAGATCTTTACATTCTTTGGATGTTGTAAGAGCTTTGAAATATTATGTCAAAGCTACTAAAAATTTCAGGAAGACTTCTAGTCTATTTGTTGTTTTTTCTGGTCCTAGGAAAGGTCAGAAAGCCTCTGCCATTTCTTTGGCATCTTGGTTAAAGCTTTTGATTCACAAGGCTTATTTGGAGGCGGGACAGTCTCCGCTTTAGAGAATTACAGCTCATTCTACTAGATCAGTCGCCACTTCTTGGGCTTTTAAGAATAAAGCTTCAGTTGATCAGATTTGCAAAGCAGCAACTTGGTCTTCTTTGCATACATTTACTAAATTTTACCATTTTGATGTACTGTATTTGCTTCTTCTGAAGCAGTCTTTTGTAGAAAAGTTCTTCAGGCAGCTGTCTCAGTTTGATTCTTCTGCTTATGATTTAAGTTTTTTTCTTGAAATTCATGTGAAATTTATAAGAAAGACTTATTTTTTTGTGGATTTAATTTTTTCAGCGGAAATAGCTGTCCCTTTCTAGTGACTCTTCTGTGGTCTCCCACATCTTGGGTATTTCTATTCCATACATCACTAGCTCATGGACTCTTGTCAATTACATGAAATAAAACATAATTTATGTAAGAACTTACCTGATAAATTAATTTCTTTCATATTGGCAAGAGTCCATGAGGCCCACCCTTTTTATGGTGGTTATGGTTTTTGTATAAAAAGCACAATTATATTTCCAGGTCCTCTTTTTGTATGCTTTTTTACTCCTCATTTTATCACCCCACTACTTGGCTATTCATTAAACTGAATTGTGGGTGTGGTGAGGGGTGTATTTATAGGCATTTTGAGTTTTGGGAAACTTTGCCCCTCCTGGTAGGATTGCATATCCCATACGTCACTAGCTCATGGACTCTTGCCAATATGAAATAAAGGAATTTATCAGGTAAGTCCTTACATAAATTATGTTTTTTTAGTGACATTGTACAGTTACTGTAAAATTATAACTCTCAGAATATGACTAAAGTAAAGATTATGATTAATTCAATAATAAGGTTAATGTTTAGGATTTATGACTTTGTTCTGTTTATTAATTTAACATGATATTTATTTTACAAAAATCTACCTGGATGGGAGGGATGGGCAAATCTTTTGCACCCTTCTAAAAATGAAACAAATTTTAACACATTTGTTTTGATTTTTGAATGTTTGTACAACATTCTAACATTTGTTAATTTTATTAGTATTTCTAATGCTATCTTTAAATTTAATACTTTATTCAAATTATTAAAAATTTGAATTAGAACATTTTGAATGAATAAATTTGTTCATTTGTTTTGATTTGTTTGAGCAACATTCTAACATTTGTTTAATTTAATAGTATTTGTAATATTATATTTAACGCTAATTTTTAAGCCTTTGAAAGCCGCCTCTTATCTGAGTTGATTTTGACAGTTTTTCACAGCTATACAGCATTAGTTCATGTGTGCCATATAGATAACATTGTGCTCATCCCATTGGAGTTATTTATGAGTCAGCACTGATTGGCTAAAATGTACTGTACAAATAATTTGGGTGGTTCAACTAAATCAAAGGCTGCATATTCCAATGTATTGTGATAACATATAAATTGAGTTAGAAAAAAAAAGTACCAGCTTGACAATGTCAGCACTTTAAAATTAACTTATAATATTCATGTTCCATGATGGAGTTTATGGCTTTTGCTGTCACGTGGTTTGGCTGATCCACCAAGAAAGGTCATATGTGTGGTAGAAGGAGTTCAAATGAAAGGAAGAGACTCTACAGTACATTTATATGTATTTTTATTAGCAAACTGCTCTCAAGTACTAATTTAATAAAGGAACATAATTTGATTCTCATAACATCTTAAACAGACAGCCAAATTGTTTTTATTTGAATATAATCAAAACTAAAGAATATAGTAATTCAGCTTTATCCAGGTATACATACCATATGTGCTTAGAACATTTTTAATATTTAAGTTATTAAGTTTGGGGAAACAGGAGGAAAAGCAAATGCTACCATATTGACACATTGTGACCGGGTTTCTATAGTAATAAAAACAACGGTTGACATGGCAACTAAGGTTACAGAAAGCTTTCCATCCACCCCCTTAAGAAAACACTTTAAATGTTGCATAGAAAATATATTCTATAAAAATGTACATCCATGTAATAGACATAGCTGTAACATACAGACTTTCTACGATATGCGCCCAACAAAAGTCTTCAATATAAATATCTGTAAATGTTGTATTTTAATAGTAATATTTTATTTGCAACAACTAGATCAGGTCTTTGTGTCAGGTTTCCAAGGCAAATACCAACAATGTCAAGTGTGGGATATATATTGGTTAGCCATGGATCAACATCAAATTAGATAGAAATCTAAAACAGGGTCCAACACAAAATACAAAACTATCTTTTCCCCTATTGTACCATGATTAGTCCTTACCAACAAAACAAAATCTTCCTACTTGATTTGATGAAACAGTACTGAGATTCTAGTGGTGTATACTGCCCTCTTGAAGCAGAAAGAAGCCATCAAAGAAGTGTTCAGGGTGTCTCCACTTGGTACATATACACCTTCTCTTATTGTCACGTTCAGTTTACATACAGCAATAAGGAACCATTTTAATGTTAAACAATAAAGAGTCAGTTTTGTGGAAGTTAAGTGGTCATTTATATGTCACTACTTAAAAAGGATTGAATAGGATTGAAGTTCAATCCTATTGGCTGATTGTATCAGCCAATAGGATTTTTTCTACCTTAATTCCGATTGGCTGATAGAAATCTATCAGTCAATCGGAATTGAAGGGACGCCATCTTGGATGACGTCACTTAAAGGAACCGTCATTTAGTAAGAAGACTTCGATGGAAGAGGATGCTCCGCGCCGGATGTCTTGAAGATGGACCCGCTCCGCGCCGGATGTATGAAGATAGAAGATGCCGTCTGGATGAAGACTTCTGCCCGTCTGGAGGACCACTTCACCCGGCTTGGATGAAGACTTCTCCCGGCTTCATTGAGGACTTCGGCCCGGTAAGGTGATCTTCAAGGGGTTAGTGTTAGGTTTTTTTAAGGGGGTATTGGGTGGGTTTTAGAGTAGGGTTGGTTGTGTGGGTGGTGGGTTTTAATGTTGGGGGGGATTTGTACTTTTTTTTACAGGTAAAAGAGCTAATTACTTTGGGGCAATGCCCCGTAAAAGGCCACTTTAAGGGCTATTTGTAATTTAGTGTAGGGTAGGGCTTTTTTTTATTTTGAGGGGGCTTTTTATTTTGTTAGGGGGATTAGATTAGATGTAATTAGTTTAAAAATCTTGTAATTTGTTTATTATTTTCTGTAATATAGTGTGTGTGTGTTTTTGTACTTTAGATAATTTTATTTATTTGTATTTAATTGTATTTAATTTAGGGAATTAATTTAATTATAGTGTAGTGTTAGGTGTAATTGTAACTTAGGTTAGGTTTTATTTTACAGGTAAATTTGTCTTTATTTTAACTAGGTAGTTATTAAATAGTTAATAACTATTTAATAACTATTCTACCAAGTTAAAATAAATACAAACTTGCCTGTAAAATAGAAATAAACCCTAAGCTAGATACAATGTAACTATTAGTTATATTGTAGCTAGCTTAGGGTTTATTTTATAGGTAAGTATTTAGTTTTAAATAGGAATTATTTAGGAAATAATAGTAATTTTATTTAGATTTATTTAAATTATATTTAAGTTAGGGGGTGTTAGGGTTAGACAGATTTAGGGGTTAATAACTTTAATATAGTGGTGGTGACATTGTGGGCGGCAGATTAGGGGTTAATGTAAGTAGGTGTCGGCAATTTAAGGACAGCAGATTAGGGGTTAATAATATTTAACTAGTGTTTGCGATGCGGGAGTGCGGAGGTTTAGGGGTTAATATATTTATTCTAGTGGCGGCGATGTCCGGTTCGGCAGATTAGGAGTTAAAAAATTTATTTTAGTGTTTGCGATGTGGGGGGCCTCGGTTTAGGGGTTAATAGGTAGTTTATGGGTGTTAGTGTACTTTTTAGCACTTTAGTTAATAGTTTTATGCTACGGTGTTGTAGTGTAGAACTCTTAAATACTGACTTTAAAATGCGGTACCAGTCTTGACAGGAGAGGGTCTATCTCTCACTTTTTGTCCGACTCGTAATACCGGCGCTATGCAAGTCCCATTGAAAAAATAGGATACGCAATTGACGTAAGTGGATTTGCGGTATTTCCAACTCTGGCCAAAAAAGTGAGCGGTACAGCTGTACCTTCAAGACTCGTAATACCAGCGGGCGTTAAAAAGCAGCGTTGGGACCGGCCAACGCTGCTTTTTAAGCCTAACGCCAAACTAATCTAGTAGAAAGTAGGAGATTTCTTTCTTGAATTCATATACCTAGAGAAAGGTAGTGCAAATCCAGTCAGCCAAAATAATCTTAAAAATTTAGAAACAGAAATCAGAGATAGTCAGTCTTTTAGTTTCATCTTTGTGGTTCCTCCCATGGAGTTATTTATGAGTCAGCACTAATTGACTAAAATGTAAGTTTGCAAATAGCACTGAGATAAGGGGCAGTCTGCAAAGGATTAGGCACAAGGTAATCACAGAGGTAAAAGGTGTATTAATATTACTGTGTTGGTTATGCCAAACTGGAGAATGGGTAATAAAGGGATTATCTATCTCTTTCAAACAATTACATTTCTGAAATAGACTGTCTCTTTAAATACAGTAGAACTGCATAATCCACAAATGCACAATAAATATAAGACAATGCAATATCATTTACTCTGAATTTCAAATTATCAGTCTTTTTTTGTGAGAAATTGTAAGATATCTTCTATTTCCATGTTCACTGTATCATGTGATAGTCATCAGCCAATTACAGATTCATATATGTATATACTGTGAGTTCTTGCACATGCTCAGTAAGGGTGTTTATATAAACAAAGAACAAATTGATAACGGAAGTAATTTGTAAAGGTTTTTTGTTAAATTGCAGGCTCTATCTTAATCATAGAATTTTCATTTTGATTTTAGTGTCCCTTTAAAGGGACACTAAACCCATTTTTTTTCAGATAGAGCAGCAATTTTAAGTAACTTTGTAATTTACTCCTATTATCAATTTTTCTTCATTTTCTTGCTATCTTTATTTAAAAAGCAGAAATGTATTGCATAGGAGCCGTCCCATTTTTGGTTGAGAACCTGAGTTATGCTTACTTATTAGTGGCTAAATGTCAGCCACCAATAAGCAAGCGCTATCCATGGTGCTGAACCTAAAATGGGCTGGCTGCAAATCTTTAAATTGCTGCTTTCTAAATAAAGATAGCAAGAGAACAAAGAAAAAATGATAATAGGAGTAAATTAGAAAGTTGCTTAAAATGTCATGCTATATCTGAATCATGAAAGAAAAAAAATTGGGTTTAGTGTCCCTTTAAGCTAAAAAAAAAGCCCAGATTTGTTTGGTCACAATATTGTGAGCTGAACCAGATGCCAGTGCAATCTGCAGAATATCTTTAATCTTTTGCATAATCCATGTGTAGGAAATAGATTCTTCTTTTGCTAACACCAAGCTACATATTGTGAATTTCTACAGCTGCAATATTTTAGAAACTGTTTATGAGGTGATTCTAGACTTCAGTCCTACTCCCCGGCAAATTATCTATTGGACACAGTAAGTTAATATACTGTTGGTTATTTAATTATATTGACACAAGTTTGAGGTTTACTGAGTGGTCTGGTGTGGGCTAGACGGGAACAACCACTTCCACACTCACAGAGGCTGACCTCAGGGAATGATCTAAAAAAAGGGGCAGCCCCTGTGAGTTGCAAGATATCAGCCTAGAAAGTAACAGAGCATGAAGCAAACTACAGTGGGGAGAGAGAAGGCACAAGGGGGGCACTCTAAAGATTAAAAATTAAAAATTAAAGGGAAACTATGTCAAAAATAAACTTTTATTAATCAGATAGCGCATACAGTTTTAAGAGACTTTCCAATTAACTTCCATTATCAAATTGTGCTCAGTATTGTTATATACACACCAGCTACTACTGAGCATGTGCAAACTTTCCCTGTTTATATATTTGAGTTTGTGATTGGCTGATAGCTGTCACATGATACAGACAGCCTACAAATTGAAGAAAATGTTGAAATGTGTCTAGTGCATTGTCTTTTTATTATGTACTTGGTTATGCAATTCTACTGTATGTAATGGTGCTTTAAATTTTGCAGCCAATACAAATCAGAATACTCTGCGTTAAGGTTATAGTAACTTACAATCACCTCTATTTTCATAAACGTGTTTTTTATTAGGGTAAAAAGTGTTCTGCGCATTGTGACACAATCTCAACACCTTTTAGTTTGTGAGAAAAAACAGCAAGATTTGCAGGGGAAAATGTTTACAGAATGCGCCAGACCTTGTGGAGAAATTTCAGCTATTCCCATGGAACGCCCCTGTTCAGCCCACTAGCAGTGGAGGGAAAACTCATTTAACAATAAGGAAAACATTTCATATTATAAAGCATTTTTTGCACGTGCGCATTTTATTAGCATTTCTACTTATTATAATTTCTACTGTGCACCTTAAAGTAATCCTCCTTCAACAAATGATACCAGGATAATAAAGCAAAATTCATAGCAGAATAAAACTGGAAAGTTGTTTAAAAAGGAAATGCTCTATGTAAATCATGAAAGAAAAATGTTGAGTTTGTGTCCCTTTAATATAGCACTCTGGGAGTGGCAAAATAAAGGTAATTTGTACGTACTCTTTTTAAAACTAAAGTTTACTTTTATTTCTAATAAAATGTGATTGAACAATACAATTTTTACTGCATATTTTTATTTCAGTAACTAATTTATTTGTGTTAAACAATTTTTAAATTACAATTTTTTTGTGACCCCAATTGTAGTGTATGTATCGCCTTCACATACTTAAAAGCAGGGAACACCCCTTTCAAAGACACTGTTAGGACTTTATAGATAAAGGACAGGAGCCTCTTAGATTAAATTTTCTTAGAAAAGCCCAGAAAGCTTTAGATAATCAGGCTGTTAGTGTCAGGTTACCTAAGAAAGCTCACAGCTTGTCTGCATATCCAGTCCATGGAGCCACAGAGAAAGTGATTGCCCGTCTGGATGAGCAGCTATCTTTTGAACCTTCAGCATCTTCTTTTGTTCTGCATACATGAGATGATCAATATTTCTAAGTGTATAAACACAAGAGTTTGTTCCTAGTAGAGTGCTTCTCTTTGTATGCATTTGTATTATGACCCTGGGGAAGTCCTTCTAAGAGTGATTGGGAAAACCAAATGTTGACTCCTGGCCCAAAGTGCTTAGTGGAATATGGCTAAACCTCACTGACGAAGCCCAATGAAGGCTGAAACGATTGTCTGGGGTCACCATCTTCCTTGTTCAGAGGAGATTTGTCTGGTATTTCGGGGCTGGACTGACCTTACGTGGTGGGATCAGATTGATATACTTCAGGAAAGTTCTCCTCTGTGAAAAGCACAACTGGGGTATAAAAGGCTGCCCCTAGGTGATAACTCACCATAGAACAAGCTATAGAGCATTTCTAAGTGTATACTTACCTACTTACCTCGGATTTTGAAATGGGCTCCTATTGTGCCTGGGCTCAGGAAGAAGGGAGAGATCTCTCGGTAGAGGCAGTTGTGCATGAGAGCTTTCTTCTTGGTGGAAGAGTTGAGACATTGGCTAATCGTGAGGCTTTGCTGATTAAAGTGGCTTCTGGACTTCTAATAATGGCTCTCTCTAGTAGCTTGGTTTCTGTATGGGTGTTGGCGGAAAATGTTGAGTGTCAGGTGGAGATACTATTTGCCAGTATTGTAGATTTTCTTATTCCAGATAAGTTTGGGGGGAATTTACAAGAAGCCTACTCCCCTATCCTTACTAGCTCACTGTGGAAGGCTTCATGTTTGTGTTTATCAATATATATAATTTTAAGAAATTAAAGGGACAGTAATTTCAAAATTAAGGTAAAAAGGTATCATTGCAATACACATCTAATATTTATTTCTCAACTACTTTTGCAGTAAGATACTGTATAAAACATTGCATGTTCCACTCCACACAGAGACGCATCTATCATATGATTAAATAACCCTGCAACATTATACACAGTGATTGCTCATATCAGAGTATAAGCACATTTACATTTGTAATATTAAGAAATAAATTGGATGGATAGAATTGGGGGTTTAAATGCACGTATTACCTTAAAACAATTGTTATTTAAGGCTATGAAAAATGTTTTAAAAATGCATCAATTTCAATATTAAAGAATCAAAAGAGTTAAAGGAACTTGATGTGTTCAGTTTTGTTATCAATATTTAATCAATAACTTGTGGTCAGATAGACTGTGATTTGTGGTACTTCTAAGGTCACATTTTGTGAGCAGTCCAGCAGTGAAACAGTTAATTAGGGAAATGTATCTTGCTGTTGGCAAACACTAAACAATGCAGACCGCAAGGTATGGTTCCCAATTAAGGGCTTGATTACGAGTGAAGCACAATATTGCCGTTACAGGAGTGCGATATTTGCACTCGACTCACTAATACCAGGTCACGTAAATGTGCACTGGTATTACAAGTGAGGTGCAATGCAAACACGACCTCGCGTTCGCATTGCCTGGTAGCCATGCACTCAAAAGAGAGAGCTAGACACGGCAAACTACCTAGCACAGGGGGAAAATCTCACAGTGTTGGGCAGCAATAAATAAATATATATGTTTATGCTTATATACATATATATTTATGTGTTTATATACTGTATGTATATACACATATTAACACAAATATATATATGGGAACACTGATTGTGATCACCAATGTCAATGCTATCGCTCTGATCTGATATAATCTTTATCAAATATGAAAATGGTGTTATTGTTTGAAAATGTAGTCATTCCAATGGTGAAAAAGGCGTATAAGCAGCTGTAAAACAGACGATAAACACGATAGGAAGGATTACAATTAACTCCATAGTTACACACAAGCAATAGTGCATTAATAAAAAGCTAATAAGTCATTACTTACCATTTGCAATTTAAAAAAAAAAGTGAATGTGCGTCCATGTGATAAAGCTGAAACTATGCGTTGTAGTTATTTATTGTGCATATTTCTACAATGGTATGGGCAAAAGAGTTGGATGGGTGTTTAAAAGTGTTTCTGATACCCAGAAATGCAAATCTATATTTCAGCTGTAGTTTTTGCAATAATTGCTAGATCTATGTTTGGTTATATAATAAAGCAATGCAACAAACTGACTATTGTTTTGATCTCTGATGAAGCGCATGTACGCATGCGTGAAACGCGTCAGTTAATAGGGAGCACCTTCCTGTACCCTCTGGCTTGGATCCAATAAACCAAGGATTTGCATACTAAGGGATTGAGCGTTTTTCTTTTTCTCTCTTTAATTGTTTTCAATGACTATATAAAAAGCACTGGTGATAACATATCACGCAGAAGTTATATATAGCTTCTTCTCTTTCAATGAAACTCATAGTAAGGATAAAAGAGGGGGGAAAAAATCCTTCAATCAGTGTTAATATAATCTGCTTGAATTCCTTCTTTTCTGTGAAGGACCTGTCAGAGGTGTCAGTTCATCTTTTTTTAACAAGTACCAAGAATCCAATAGATTATATATTCACCTTCACATTAAGGAGTATGAACAACTGACATACTGCAGTTTCATACTTTATTTTCTTCTGCATGACTATGTGTTATTGTGCGTAATAAAAAAATCTTGTTCAATACACAGTAAATTATTACCCATTAGGTTACATGTACCCTAGCTCTGATTTAATTGTTATTCCAATTTTATTGTACCAAGGCACACAAAATCATGACGTTTCGGGCTCAAATACCCTTTATCATATAACTTAAACATACTAAACACCTCTCTTAAATACCCTCTACCACAGGTGTTGCTAATTATAACATTCAATGTCAGAGAATTTTAACTCTTAAGTGTAAATGCCACCTAGTGGTCAGTATAAAGAATAACATATAATATACTTTTTAAAAAAAAAGTCTAACCATGCTACATACATGTATTGAAGCATACAAGAATACTTTTTACAAACATTTTTACAGAAAAACAATTTCTTTCAAAATAACATTTGTTTTACAGAAAAACCTCTTATAGAGTAGTTACAGGTCCGGAAGAAAGGGTTTCTTTTTTCTAATAATCACATTTGGAAAAGTGGAATCCAAATTTACAGAAAAATCTAGAGAAAAATATTTAGATCTATTTCACGGTTCATGCCCTTTGGGAACATACAATCTAACCTATAGATCCACATAGATTCTCTTTTCTTTAAAATTAATTCTCTATTTCCACCTCTACGAGGGATGGGAACATGATCAATTATTTGGAACTTTAATTGAGCAATTGAGTGACCTTTTGATAGAAAATGACTAGAGACTGGGGCATTTAGATCTTTACATCTTATATTTGATTTATGTTGGATAATCCTATCCCTTACTCTCTGGGTAGTCTTGCCAATGTAAATCCACCCACACGGGCATTTGATAAGATAAATCACATAACAGGAGTTGCATGTAAGAAAAGCATTAATTTTATATACTTTGCCCGTGTGTGGATGTACAAAGGTAGAACCTTTTACCATGTTGTTACAATTTGCACAGCCTAAACAAGGGTAACAACCCAAATTTTTTTCGGTAATATAACTCTGCTTCAATTTTTTACTACCTATATCAGCCCTCACCAACTTATCTTTAATGCTGGAGCTTTTCCTGTAAGCAGACATTGGACTATTAGAAAATGATTGCACACCTGGATGGCATTCTCTCAACATAAACCAATACTTATTAATAATCCTTTTTATCTTTGAGCTTTGTTTACTATATTCTGATACAAAAATAATTCTATCCTTCTTATCCTGTTCCTTAATGGTATTGGTGCATGTGTCTTCACTAGCCCTTTTCACTTCCTCATGCAATAGGTCCGCTGGATAACCCCTATTACTGAATTTCTGACCCATTTCTTTAAACCTTTTAGTAGCAAGTTCTTTGTCAGACACTATCCTCTTGACTCTTGTCATTTGGCTTCTAGGTAGAGATCTAATCAAAGCCGGTGGATGAGCACTTGTAAAGTACAACAAACTATTCTTGTCTGTACTTTTCTTATATATATCTGATTTTAACATTCCACCTTCTTTATAAACCAAAGTGTCAAGAAAATGTAAGGATTGTTCATCCCAGGTGAGGGTAAACTTAATATGTCTAGTGGCACTATTAAGATCATCCACAAATTTAAGAAGGGATCCAATGTCGCCCCACCAAACACCAAAGATGTCATCTATATAGCGCCACCAAGTGGCGCCATACAGATGAAACATCTCATTTTGATAAACAAATTTTTCTTCAAATGCAGACATAAACAAGTTTGCATAGGTAGGGGCGACATTGGATCCCATCGCTGTACCCTTCACCTGCATATAGTAGTTGTCCTCAAACAAAAAATAGTTACAATATAGGATTATGGTCAATAAATTCAATAAAAAATCTTGTTGTGAGTCAGTGTATACACCACTAGTAATCAATATATTCTTAATTGCACCAATCCCACTTTTGTGCTCAATTGAGGTGTATAAACTGACCACATCAAGGCTATAGAGAATGCATCTTTCTGGTGTTTCTATGGTCTTAATTTTATCGAGGAAATCCCCAGTATCCTTTATGTATGAGGTTGACTGTTCAACATAACCCCTTAAAACTTTGTCTAGATAGATAGAAATATTCGAAAAGATAGATTCTGTGCTAGCCACAATTGGCCTCCCAGGTGGTCTTTCAATATGCTTATGCACCTTGGGTAAGGTGTAAAAAACAGGTATTATCCCATTTTCAATAAAAAGAAATTTCCTAGTCTCTTCATCAATTATACCATTTTGCAAAGCTTTGTCTAAACAGAATCCTATTTCTTTTTGTATTATCAATGTTGGATTGAAATTTAATAATTTATATACACTTGTGTCACTCAATTGCATTTTAATTTCGTTCACATAATATCCTTTATCCAGTACCAATAAGGCACCGCCCTTGTCTGCCTGTTTATAAATAACATTTCTATTATTTTTCAATAATTTAAGGGCCTCCCTTTCAGTTTTACCAAGATTGTCAACATTAGCAATCCTATTGTGATTCTTATAGACAGTACTTTTACCACAAAACATATCATCTTTAAGCCTATTAATATCTTTTTTGACCAATTCTATGTATGTATCAATACAGTGGTTATAGTTGTTAGGGACAAAGCTGCTCTTGTTCTTTAGACCAAATTTACGAATACTTAAATCTGCATACATTTTAGCATTTCCACAAAATTCATTATTGGCAAAAAAAGATTTCAACTTAATGTTCCTAAACAGTCTATGTAAGTCCTGCTCCAAATTAAAGAAATCACAATTGCTGCTTGGACAAAAGGAGAGTCCCTTATTAAGAACTTTTCCTTCAATGGCAGTCAGTGGGGTTCCGGATATATTTACCACTAGGTCTTGTTCTTCCTCCTCGTTGAACGCTGCTGGTGCTGCCGCTCCTTCTGCAGCACTTTCCCTTGCAAGCCTTTTGCGGTTGTGTCTTTTACCGCCACGTCGCTTCCTGCATCGGACTCCCCCGGAGAGCTGTCCGTCTGTGTGTCCATGGTACTCGCTTCTCGTCTCTGGTAGCGATTACCGCGTCTGGCCCAACCGGAAGTGAGGTAGCGGTCCCTTCCGGTATTGTCCCTCGTCCACCGGTAAACTGTTCCGTGCAGGTAATCCTGCTCATCTCTGTAAAATTTCTCTCGTTTCTTAATCTGTAGTTCTTTTTTCATGTCATTAATTTCTTTATCGATCTCGGCTATCTTTGTCTCTATATCAGTTGTTAAGAGATCAGTTTTCAGGGCATCTTCAATCCTTTTAATTTCGGCCTTCTGATCATCTATGGCTTTTTGTAAGTATTCAACAGTTAGAACTATAATGTCCAATGAACATTTGTTAAGAATACATTCATATTTTTTTGCAGTATTCTTTATTGTCTACCAACAGGGTCGGTCTGGAACTCATTCTCAGGCCCCTAGGAATTCTTCTTACCCTGTGGTATTCCGCAAGTGTTGTTGCATGTAATTCATAGCTCATCTGTTTTTTAGCCAATTTCTCATAATTTTTAAATGTAGCCTCAGAGACTGGTGTTTTCAGAAATTCTCTAGAACCACAGACCAGGGTGGTTATTCTTGCTGCTTCAATGTCACTGTATGTAAACACTTGTGCCTCCATATCAGGTACAGTTTCATCCATTGTTTCCATATTGGTACACACCGTGCACGGAGATTGCAGCAGGAGAGATAGATATAAAGCAAAATGTTATCCTCCAGCACTGGTGATAGGAGTGCCAGCTTGAAGAGCTCCTGCCAAAGCTCCAGACTTGTAATTCAAATGAAAAAAATTCAAGCAGCACCTCCAGTTGTACAAATTATTCAATCCAACATTGATAATACAAAAAGAAATAGGATTCTGTTTAGACAAAGCTTTGCAAAATGGTATAATTGATGAAGAGACTAGGAAATTTCTTTTTATTGAAAATGGGATAATACCTGTTTTTTACACCTTACCCAAGGTGCATAAGCATATTGAAAGACCACCTGGGAGGCCAATTGTGGCTAGCACAGAATCTATCTTTTCGAATATTTCTATCTATCTAGACAAAGTTTTAAGGGGTTATGTTGAACAGTCAACCTCATACATAAAGGATACTGGGGATTTCCTAGATAAAATTAAGACCATAGAAACACCAGAAAGATGCATTCTCTATAGCCTTGATGTGGTCAGTTTATACACCTCAATTGAGCACGAAAGTGGGATTGGTGCAATTAAGAATATATTGATTACTAGTGGTGTATACACTGACTCACAACAAGATTTTTTATTGAATTTATTGACCATAATCCTATATTGTAACTATTTTTTGTTTGAGGACAACTACTATATGCAGGTGAAGGGTACAGCGATGGGATCCAATGTCGCCCCTACCTATGCAAACTTGTTTATGTCTGCATTTGAAGAAAAATTTGTTTATCAAAATGAGATGTTTCATCTGTATGGCGCCACTTGGTGGCGCTATATAGATGACATCTTTGGTGTTTGGTGGGGCGACATTGGATCCCTTCTTAAATTTGTGGATGATCTTAATAGTGCCACTAGACATATTAAGTTTACCCTCACCTGGGATGAACAATCCTTACATTTTCTTGACACTTTGGTTTATAAAGAAGGTGGAATGTTAAAATCAGATATATATAAGAAAAGTAAAGACAAGAATAGTTTGTTGCACTTTACAAGTGCTCATCCACCGGCTTTGATTAGATCTCTACCTAGAAGCCAAATGACAAGAGTCAAGAGGATAGTGTCTGACAAAGAACTTGCTACTAAAAGGTTTAAAGAAATGGGTCAGAAATTCAGTAATAGGGGTTATCCAGCGGACCTATTGCATGAGGAAGTGAAAAGGGCTAGTGAAGACACATGCACCAATACCATTAAGGAACAGGATAAGAAGGATAGAATT
The DNA here is from genome assembly GCF_027579735.1 of Bombina bombina. Lineage (NCBI taxonomy): Eukaryota > Metazoa > Chordata > Amphibia > Anura > Bombinatoridae > Bombina > Bombina bombina. Next base: position 34,929,205 of record NC_069508.1, on the reverse strand, counting down.
ATTTTTGTATCAGAATATAGTAAACAAAGCTCAAAGATAAAAAGGATTATTAATAAGTATTGGTTTATGTTGAGAGAATGCCATCCAGGTGTGCAATCATTTTCTAATAGTCCAATGTCTGCTTACAGGAAAAGCTCCAGCATTAAAGATAAGTTGGTGAGGGCTGATATAGGTAGTAAAAAATTGAAGCAGAGTTATATTACCGAAAAAAATTTGGGTTGTTACCCTTGTTTAGGCTGTGCAAATTGTAACAACATGGTAAAAGGTTCTACCTTTGTACATCCACACACGGGCAAAGTATATAAAATTAATGCTTTTCTTACATGCAACTCCTGTTATGTGATTTATCTTATCAAATGCCCGTGTGGGTGGATTTACATTGGCGAGACTATCCAGAGAGTAAGGGATAGGATTATCCAACATAAATCAAATATAAGATGTAAAGATCTAAATGCCCCAGTCTCTATTCATTTTCTATCAAAAGGTCACTCAATTGCTCAATTAAAGTTCCAAATAATTGATCATGTTCCCATCCCTCGTAGAGGTGGAAATAGAGAATTAATTTTAAAGAAAAGAGAATCTATGTGGATCTATAGGTTAGATTGTATGTTCCCAAAGGGCATGAACCGTGAAATAGATCTAAATATTTTTCTCTAGATTTTTCTGTAAATTTGGATTCCACTTTTCCAAATGTGATTATTAGAAAAAAGAAACCCTTTCTTCCGGACCTGTAACTACTCTATAAGAGGTTTTTCTGTAAAACAAATGTTATTTTGAAAGAAATTGTTTTTCTGTAAAAAAATTTGTAAAAAGTATTCTTGTATGCTTCAATACATGTATGTAGCATGGTTAGACTTTTTTAAAGTATATTATATGTTATTCTTTATACTGACCACTAGGTGGCATTTACACTTAAGAGTTAAAATTCTCTGACATTGAATGTTATAATTAGCAACACCTGTGATAGAGGGTATTTAAGAGAGGTGTTTAGTATGTTTAAGTTATAGGATTAAGGGTATTTGAGCCCGAAACGTCATGATTTTGTGTGCCTTGGTACAATAAAATTGGAATAATTTGTACAACTGGAGGTGCTGCTTGAATTTTTTTCATTTGAATTACAAGTCTGGAGCTTTGGCAGGAGCTCTTCAAGCTGGCACTCCTATCACCAGTGCTGGAGGATAACATTTTGCTTTATATCTGATTTAATTGTTAAGATGTATATAAATAAGCCATCATGATTAAAATCAGCACAAACAAAAGCTATGAAATGCATTAAGCCAGAAGACTTGTTAATTAAATATTACACTGAACCGGCATTTCTAGGAAAATGCAAACATGTTTATAGAGGTGTTTAATTTTCATACGGCTAGATTACGAGTTTTGCGTTAGAGGCTATGCGGTGCTAACGAGCAGTTTTGTCTCACCGCTCACTTACCTACAGCGCTGGTATTACGAGTTTTCAGAAATCCGTCGTTAAAAGGCAAGAAGTAAGCGTTGAGCAAAATTTTGCTCATTACCGCACTCCAATACCAGCGCTGCTTAAGTCAGCGGTGAGCTGGTGTAACGTGCTCGTGCACAATTTCCCCATAGGAATCAACGGGGAGAGCTAGCTAAAAAAAAGTCTAACACCTGCAAAAAAGCAGCGTAAAACTCAGTAACGCAGCCCCATTGATTCCTATGGGGAAATACATTTTATGTCTACACCTAATACCCTAACATGAACCCTGAGTCTAAACACCCCTAATCTTACACTTATTAACCCCTAATCTGTGGCCCCGACATCGGCGACACCTATATTATACTTATTAACCCCTAATCTGCTGCTCCGTACACCGCCGCCACCTACATAATACTTATGAACCCCTAATCTGCTGCCCCCAACATCGCTGACACCTACATTATATTTATTAACCCCTAATCTGCCACCCCCACGTCGCCGCCACCTACCTACACTTATTATCCCCTAATCTGCCGCCCCCAACGTCGCCGCCAGTATAATAAAGATATTAACCCCGAAACCGCTGCACTCCCGCCTCGCAAACATTAGTTAAATATTATTAACCCCTAATCTGCCATCCCTAACATCGCAACCACCTACATTTATTAACCCCTAATCTGCTGCCCCCAACGTCACCGCCACTATATTAAAGTTATTAACCCCTAAACCTAAGTCTAACCCTAAACCTAACACCCACTAACTTAGATATAATTTAAATAAATCTAAATAAATATTCCTATCATTAACTAAATTATTCCTATTTAAAACTAAATACTTATCTATAAAATAAACCCTAAGCTAGCTACAATATAACTAATAGTTACATTGTATCTAGCTTAGGGTTTATTTTTATTTTACAGGCAAGTTTGTATTTATTTTAACTAGGTAGAATAGTTATTAAATAGTTATTAACTATTTAATAACTACCTAGCTAAAATAAATACAAATTTACCTGTAAAATAAAACCTAACCTAAGTTACACTAACACTACACTATAATTAAATAAATTAACTAAATTAAATACAATTACCTAAATTAAATTAGCTAAAGTACAAAAAAAACAAACACTAAATTACAGAAAATAATAAACAAATTACAGAAATTTAAACTAATTACACCTAATCTAATAGCCCTATTAAAATAAAAAAGCCCCCCCAAAATAAAAAAAACCTAGCCTAAACTAAACTACCATTAGCCCTTAAAAGGGCCTTTTGAGGGGCATTGCCCCAAAGTAATCAGCTCTTTTACCTGTAAAAAAAATACAAACAACCCCCCAACAGTAAAACCCACCACCCACACAACCAACACCGCAAATAAAATACTATCTAAAATAACCTAAGCTCCCCATTGCCCTGAAAACCCTAATCTAAAAAATAAAACCCACCCAATACACCCTTAAAAAAACCTAACACTAACCCCCTGAAGATCGGCTTACCGGGAGACGTCTTCATCTAACCTGGGCGAAGTGGTCCTCCAGACGGGCAGAAGTCTTCATCCAAGCCAGGCAGAAGTGGTCCTCAAGACGGGCAGAAGTCTTCATCCAAGCCGGGCAGAAGTGCTCCTCCAGACGGGCAGAAGTCTTCATCCAGACAGCATCTTCTATCTTTATCCATCCGGTGCAGAGCGGCTCCATCTTCAAGACATCCAACGCGGAGCATCCTCTTCTGGCGACAACTAAAACAGAATGAAGGTACCTTTAAGGGACGTCATCCAAGATGGCGTCCCTTAGATTCCGATTGGCTGATAGAATTCTATCAGCCAATCGGAATTAAGGTAGAAAAATCATATTGGCTGATGCAATCAGCCAATAGGATTGAAGTTCAATCCTATTGGCTGATCCAATCAGCCAATAGGATTGAGCTCACATTCTATTGGCTGATTGGAACAGCCAATAAAATGCGAGCTCAATCCTATTGGCTGATTGGATCAGCCAATAGGATTGAACTTCAATCCTATTGGCTGATTGCATCAGCCAATAGGATCTTTTCTACCTTAATTCCGATTGGCTGATAGAATTCTATCAGCCAATCGGAATCTAAGGGACACCATCTTGGATGACGTCACTTAAAGGTACCTTCATTCTGTTTTAGTCGTCACCAGAAGAGGATGCTCCGCGTCGGATGTCTTGAAGATGGACCCGCTCCGCGCCGGATGGATGAAGATAGAAGATGCCGTCTGGATGAAGACTTCTGCCCGTCTGGAGGACCACTTCTGCCCGGCTTGGATGAAGACTTCTGCACATCTGGAGGACCACTTCTGCCAGGCTTGGATGAAGACTTCTGCCCGGTAAGTCGATCTTCAGGGGGTTAGTGTTAGGTTTTTTTAAGGGTGTATTGGGTGGGTTTTATTTTTTAGATTAGGGTTTGGGTGGCAAAAGAGCTAACTGCCCTTTTAAGGGCAATGCCCATCCAAATGCCCTTTTCAGGGCAATGGGGAGCTTAGGTTTTTTTAGATAGTATTTTATTTGGGGGGTTGGTTGTGTGGGTAGTGGGTTTTACTGTTGGGGAGATTGTTTGTATTTTTTTTACAGGTAAAAGAGCTGATTACTTTGGGGCAATGCCCCGCAAAAGGCCCTTTTAAGGGCTATTGGTAGGTTAGTTTAGGCTAGGGTTTTTTTATTTTGGGGGGGCTTTTTATTTTAATAGGGCTATTAAATTAGGTGTAATTAGTTTAAATTTCTGTAATTTGTTTATTATTTTCTGCAATTTAGTGTTTGTTTGTTTTTTTGTACTTTAGCTAATTTAATTTAATTTAGGTAATTGTATTTAATTTAGTTAATTTATTTAATTATAGTGTAGTGTTAGGTGTTAGTATAACTTAGGTTAGGTTTTATTTTACAGGTAAATTTGTATTTATTTTAGCTAGGTAGTTATTAAATAGTTAATAACTATTTAATAACTATTCTACCTAGTTAAAATAAATACAAACTTGCCTGTAAAATATAAATAAATCCTAAGCTAGCTACATTGTAACTATTAGTTTTATTGTAGCTAGCTTAGGGTTTATTTTATAGATAAGTATTTAGTTTTAAATAGGAATAATTTAGTTAATGATAGGAATATTTATTTAGATTTATTTAAATTATATTTAAGTTAGTGGGTGTTAGGTTTAGGGTTAGACTTAGGTTTAGGGGTTAATAACTTTAATATAGTGTCGGCGACGTTGGGGGCGACAAATTAGGGGTTAATAAATGTAGGTAGGTGGCGGCGATGTTAGGGACGGCAGATTAGGGGTTAATAATATTTAACTAATGTTTGCGAGGCAGGAGTGTGGCGGTTTAGGGGTTAATATGTTTATTATAGTGGCGGCGACGTTGGGGGCGGCAGATTAGGGGTTAATAAGTGTAGGTAGGTGGCGGCGACATTGGGGGCGGCAGATTAGGGGTTAATAAATATTTAACTAATGTTTGCGAGGCAGGAGGGCGGCGGTTTAGGGGTTAATATGTTTATTATAGTGGCGGCGACGTTGGGGGCGGCAGATTAGGGGTTAATAAGTGTAGGTAGGTGGCTGCGACATTGGGGGCGGCAGATTAGGGGTTCATAAATATAATGTAGGTGGCGGCGGTGTCCGGAGAGGCAGATTAGGGGTTAAAATTTTTATTTTAGTATTTGTGATGCGGGAGGGCCTAGGTTTAGGGGTTAACAGGTAGTTTATGGGTGCTAGTGTACTTTTTAGCACTTTAGTTATGAGTTTTATGTTACGGCGTTGTACCATAAAACTCTTAACTACTGACTTTTAAATGCGTTAGGACTCTTGACAGGGTAGGGTGTACCGCTCACTTTTTGGCCTCCCAGGACAGACTCGTAATACCGGCGCTATGGAAGTCCCATAGAAAAAAGACTTTACGAAGTTTACGTAAGTCGTTTTGCGGTAAGGCCAAAAAAGTGTGCAGTGCACCTAAACCTTCAAGACTCGTAATAGCAGCGGGCGTAAAAAAGCAGCTTTAGAACCTCTTGACTCTGCTTTTTTACCCTAACGCATGACTCGTAATTTAGCCAATAGTCTGCAAACTTCTGATGGTTTTAACTGTGCATTTTACATTTTTTTCCATCAAAGACTGGAAAAATATTAAAGGTGTTTTTACTAAGCTATTGGTTTTTTTTGTATGTTTGTTTTGTATTTTTAAGTTGCTGCTTTAGTTTGTAAATAGTTCATGTAATACCACAAAGGTGATTATCACGCCTGTCCTTTGGGCAGGGCAAAAGGGGCACCTGTCAAGGGCCCTAGATTTTTTGTTGCCCTGAATTATTGTCAGGGGTGAGGGTATGAGAATGTGCAATATGTACATCCTGGATTTCATTTATAAAGAAGTGTTTATGGTAGGGTGTAATATATACAGTCGTGATTTATATAGCACACATTGATTGATGGGTGGGCCATACCGGGGGGGGGGGGGAGCGTGTGCTGAGGGGCCCAACAAATTTTTCTTGGTCAGAGCACCGCATATGCTAAGGGTGGCCCAGCTGATTATCCATATTTGCAGTAGTCTGAGAGGTTAGAGGAAAGACATAGGGAACATTTACAAGTGGCATGCTATTGTTAGCTTGCGTTCATATTGAATGTAACTTGCGTTCATATTAAAAGTAAATGCGACCGCATTGCGCTTGTCTGGTTAGTGGAACTGAAGCCCTCACATAAAGGGTTAGGGCTAAAAAAATGTTGCACCAAATACAACATATATACAGTAACATAAAGTGTTACACTAATATATGCAATATCTAATAAAAATGATTTATATACATTTTAATTAAAAAGTTTTATAAGGGTAAAAAGGTCTATGGTATATAACAAGGTGTTTGAATGTAAAGTGCTATACTGTATGTGTGTGTATATATATATATATATATATATATATATTTATAAATATATGTATATATATATATATACTGTATACTGTATACCTGTGTGTGTGTGTGTTTATATATGTATACATGTATATTTATGTATTTAAATATGTATATACATACATATATACACTGTGTATGTGCTCTAAATATTTTATATTCCAGTGTTCTTTACATAGGTGAAAATGTTCTTTGTATTTCTAAACATATATATATATATATATATATATATATATATATATATATATATATATATATATAATAACAAGAATATTGCATTGAGCAATAATACTTTTTTTATTGGACTAACTATGCATTTATAAGTTGACAAGCTGGAAGAATTATTTCCTTTCTCAAGTCTAAAGCAATACGTGTATTGCTTTAGACTTAGGAAAGGAAGTTATTCTTCTGAAAGCTTGTATTTTGATATCTAAAAGTTCTGGACTAACATGGCTACTCCAATCAACGTATATATATATATATATATATATATATATATATATATATATATATATATATACATATATATATATATATATATATATATACTGTATATATATATATATATTTGTATATATTCATATAGATATACTGTATATAGGTATAGGTATAGGTTGAATGCGGTGTTGGGTTGGAGCACAATAATTGTTAGGTTTTTTTAACGCTGCACTCTCCATTGAAGTCTCTGGGGAGAAGAATTTTGCACAGTCCCGATATACGAATTTCTGAAGTTAGTGTGCATCGAGTTTTGCTCGAGTACCAACTTTTTACTTTCAAGTTATAAAACGTGCGGTATCCAGAGCGTAACAAGTTTACTCCACTTGTAATCTGGCCCATAAATAGAAAGATGGATTTGGTTTAAACATTTTAGGTTCTTTCTGATTAAATAGATCTTGACTCCATGAATTTGATATCAAATACAGTGTATATAAATCAAATGTTATGTGTATAAGTCATGTGCACAGACAAAAAATATTTTTCAGACATAGAGGCCGATTTATCAATGTCTGGCGGACATGATCAGCTGTAGCGTATCATGTCCGCCAGATATCGCTGAATGCCGACAGCATATGCTGTCGGCATGTAACATTGCACAAGCAGTTCTGGTGAACTGCTTGTGCAATGCCGCTCGCTGCAGATTTGCGGCCAAGCTAGCAGGGGGTGTCATTCAACCCGATCATATGTGATCTTAAGACCGCTGCTTCTTAACTCCTGTTTCCGGTGAGCCTGAAGGCTCGTGTGGAAACAGGTGTATTTGGCCCTATTCAGGCCATGATAAATCGGCCCCATATTGTCAAAAATAAAAAAAGTCTTTTGTTTCATCTGATATGTGCTCATGGGGGTCATTTAGAATTAATTTGTTTGAAGAAATTCATCTGCTATTTCCAAGGACATTTTAAGGGTTGCAGAGGAGACACTGGAGAGCAGGTTAACCCAAACATTGTCTTTCATGATTCAGATAGAGAATAAAATTTTAAACAACTTTCTTATTTACTTCTATTATCTAATTTGTTTCATTCTCTTGGTATCAGTTGTCGAAGGAGCAGCAATGCACTACTGGTTTCTAATTGAACACATGGGTGAGCCAATCACAATCAGTATTCATATGCAGTCACCAATCAGCAGCTAGAAGCTAGGTTCGTTGCTGCTCCTGTGCTTACCTAGATAAACTTTTTAGCAAAGGATAATAAGAGAAGGGAGCAAATTAAATAATAGAAGTAAATTGGAAAGTTGTTAAAAATTGTATTCTCTATCTGAATCATGAAAGAAAAATTTGGGATTTCATGTCCCTTTAAATAAAGTTAAAGTAGTATTCAGTGCAACTACTACAACAGTAGCACAAATAACCTGTTACCTAGGTTTTAAAAATGCTGCAAATTGTTCAGGCCATCTATCTGATTTTCAGCATTTGCAGATTATAGAATATACTTTCTTGCTTCTCCAAGAAGCATGGGACAAATTAAGGAGCGTTTTTTTTTTTTGGTTGTTTTTTTTTATAGTAAGATGTGTTTAAGGTCTAATTTAAAGGGACATAAAACAAGTTGGGATAGAGACAAAATATAATAATATGTATTTTAATTACTTTATCTGCAAATTTATACTGCATTGCCTCGCCATTAACCCTTTTTTTTGTTACGTTTGTGAATTGTACAGCTCTAACTCCCCCCCACACACACACAATTCCTTCTATGGCTGTATCTATATTCCCCTTTGCTTTGGTAGAATGCAGAGGGCGGCATTGCACAAGCATATCACCAGAAATGCTTGTGCATTGTTAAATGCCGACAGCGGCATTTAGCGATGTTGGGCGGACATGATCCGCTGTGTGTTTGTATGTGTGTATATATATATATTTATTTATTAAGCCCTTCGTTGTATAACATCAGCAAAAAATGTGTTTAAATCCATTAAAGGGACATAATACTTATATGCTAATGAAAGTGATGCAGTATAACTGTAAAATGCTGACAGGAAAATATCACCTCAGCATCTCTATGTAAAAAAGGAAGATATTTTACCTCACAATCTCCTCAGCTTACCAGCCAATCAGCAGTGCTGAGGTCATGAACTCTTTTACTGTGATCTCATGAGATTTGACTTAACTCATGAGATTTCATGGCAAACTTCCTTAAACTAAATAGGGAAATAACATGAGAGTGCACAAGGCTCAATCCCTTAGCTGTGCAATGATAAATGCCGACTTTCAGAAATCGGGCCCACTGAGTTAAATAGCAGGAAAAGCAAACAAAATAAATAAAGAAAATACACTGCAACTTTGTGTAAAATTAAATATTTTTTTTTAGTTTGAGTTTTATGTTCCATTATTTCATTACTCAGGTAAATCAAGATTCTCCAAAGACGTAAAATCAGAACTGCAGTCAAAATGAAAACACTGCTAATGTTATCTGTATTTGGTTCATTCACATTATTGACTAAGTGGCATCCCAGACCAGCGGTCTTTGGCTCAGATGGTGCTGGCATAGTCACAACATCTCTGTATCCCGTGGAGCTAACATCCCTGTGAACCACGGGGGGGGCAATCTTTATGGCCCACTGTAATTATGCACACTTCAGGGGATTAGGTCGGCCAGATTTCCGGGGGGTCTTCTCATGTCTCATCCCACCACAGCTGTATGTGGGAGATTATCTCTTTCCCCATGTCCACCCTGCTATATGCATTACCTCCCTCTTTTGTTTGTCAAGCACAGCTCTGACTTTATGATATTGACTGGCAAATAATAAGCTTTGATGCAAGCTGCAATCAGTTCTAGAGCAATTACAGCAGAAGAAAAGAGAATCATTAACCTCTTTACTTCAAGAATATAGATGAAGTGTATTGTGATTTCATCTGGCAATAAAAATATTTAGTAGATAATTTAATAGTAGTAGATACTTAAAGGGATGTTTAATTGTAAGTACCTGCTAGGCATACTGATGTATTCAAAGCAAAGATTAGCCTTAGAAAAATATTTAGATGTATTTTTTAAATTAAATTAGTTGATTAAATATTAAAGATATAAGTGTAAAGGTTAATATTTTATAACGTAATGGGCAATGCAATGCAAAGGCTGAGTGGAAAGCCTTTTAGATAATCTGATGTTCCACACAGCCTTGTTTGGACAATTTCTTTTATTTCCTGTTTTATATATATATATACATGCACAGAAATAGAAGTGCACTCTCAGTATCGAACTTACTCCTTCTAATCCACACAAACCAAACATAATAATATCATACTTAATCAATTCTATCCATATCAAGCCCTTGATCATCTTAGCAAGGGCTTTACAAACATTCTTAACATACTCATAACTCCACATCACATGCACTAGATTTTCCACTTGACCACATCCCTCCCTTCGGACAACACTCAGTATTTACCAATCTTCTGCTTCTCTGAAACTTCCTAGTTGGCAAACACCCATGCACTGACATCCATGCCACATCCTTCTGCCTATTAACCAAAGCTTTATCATTCACATTCATCCATACCTGCACACCTTGAGTCTTAGTCAGTCTACCAATTACATACAGCTGCCTCCTGTCCCGCAACATTGCCATCACTTTCTTATTATCACATCACACATTTATTAAAACACCCACCAACAGATACTTCCTTCCTTATACACTTAACATTAACATAAAACCATGGTGACTCAAAACACCCTGGCCTCCTGTAATTTCTTACGCACAAATCAAACCTTTGCAACACACCACCTGCAGCATACTGCACCATACGCCCAACAATACTATCTTGTATGCTTATCCCTATACACTTTCATACTTGAGAACTAAAAACCTCTCAATGTCAGGCATATTTTTCCTCCTTTGTCTTTCACACGTATTATCTTTTCCCTACTCAATTTCCCATACCAGAACTCCAGAAAAGTACAAACACCATTATCCCAATTTTCCTCAAAAACATATCATGAACTGGAAAAATATTATTAACATACAAAAAAAATCGGGATCGACACAGCCTTTACAATTAACACTTTCCCCCTCCAAACTCATATATCTACAAGGCTTAAAATCATTTTGTTCCTTTACTTTTGCACACTGCTTTTGCCAACTTTTAGCCCTATTCAAGTTATTAAATTTAATACTAAGTACTTCAATAGGACCCTTCTGCATAGGCCAGCTACTTAACAACAAATCTCTACACTCACCAGAAACACGAGGGAACAGCAGTGGTTGTACAATGGGTATTGAAAAGAATCACCCCCTTGAAAATAATCACATTTTGTTGCTTTGCAGCCGGAAATAAGACAGACACAGTTTTTGTTTATCCAGTTGTAATTACTCAGTGCAACTTATAACATCCAAGTGAAAGATATAACACCAACATCTCAGGAAAAAATAAAGCCAATTTAAAAAGAGAATCACTGAGTTGCAAAAAGGATCACCCCCTCGTAAAATTACTTGTAAACTCAATCAGATGTGGCTAATTACCTTCTAAACGGCACACACAATGCCATTTGACCTTCAACTGTGATCAGCTGTGGGAAAATTGATTAGCTCAGCATGAAAAGAGCTTTCCTGGAGCATCTCAGTCCCTAGTAGTGCAACCGAAGCATACAATCAACTATGGGTGGCAAGGCACTGTTAAAAGATCTCCGGAATAATGTTGTGGACAGACACAAGTCAGGAGATGGATACAATAAAATATCAAAGGCTTTACCAATACCTCAAAGCACAGTGAAGTCTATTATTAAGACATTTAATTTTTCTCAAAAACCCATTTGCAAGCCTCCAAAAAATTCTCACCAATTACATCCCAAAAATTACAATAAAAATCTACAGATAAACTATCGCTTACTTGGGTTTTGAATGTTTTCATTTTATTAATAATCTCTCCTAATTCTTTCAAACATACTTTCCTTTTAAAAAAAACTAATAACCTCTTTCTCCACATTTACCTACATCTCATTCAATGCATCATGCATCACAACTTTATCCACATCTTTCTCTCCGAACAGATTAGCATAACATTTCCAAACCACATTCAAAATCTCAGATTTACCATTTAGCATGAAATTTTAAGCAACTTTGTAATTTATTCCTATTATCAATTTTTCTTCGTTCTCTTGCTATCTTTTTTTGAAAAAGAAGGCATCTAAGCTTTTTTTTTTGTTTCAGAAATCTGGACAACACTTTTTTATTGGTGGATGAATTTATCCACCAATCAGCAAGAACAACCCAGGTTGTTCACCAAATATTGGCCGGAACCTAAACTTACATTCTTGCATTTTAAATAAAGATACCAAGAGAATGAAGAAAATTTGATAATAGGAGTAAATTAGAAAGTTGCTTAAAATTGCATGCTCTGGGGCCTAGTTATCAAGCCGTCAACCTCAAATACGCTGGAATTCCGCAGCGTATTTGTGGCGAGGCTGATTCGCCTTAGTTATCAAAGGCTAGAGACCGGCAAAAGTAGGATTTTGTGACGTAAACTTCGATCCGCCGGACTCAGATCGATTCTTACGTCACTCCAGATGTTCCGCACACAAGTGCGGCACAATCTGACTACTTTTGCTAGTTATCAAAAAACTAGCAGGTACGCTCGGCACTATTCCGGCCCAGCGTACCTGGTTTTCAAACCGCCACCCTGGAGGCGGCGGATCCCATAGGGATCAATGGGAGTCTGACCATAGCGAAAGTACAAGTTCGCTGCTGCCAGACATCCTATTGATTCCTATGGGAGATGTCTGCACCTAACACCCTTACATGTATCCCGAGTCTAAACACCACTAATCTGTCCCCCCTACACCGCCGCAACTAAATAAAGTTATTACCCCCTAAACCGCCACTCCCAGAGCCCACCGCAAGCTACTCTATACATATTAACCCCTAAACCGCCGCTCCCGGAGCCCACCGCAACTATAATAAATGTATTAACCCCTAAACCGCCGCTCCCGGAGCCCACCGCCACCTACATTATACCTAGTAACCCCTATCCTGCCCCCCCTATGCCGCCGCCCTCTATAATAAAGTTATTAACCCCTATCCTGCCGATCCCGCACCTCGCCGCAACTAAATAAATAGTTTAACCCCTAAACCGCCGCTCCAGGACCGTGCCACAACCTATATTAAATTTATTAACCCCTAATCTGCCCCCCCTACACCGTCGCCACCTATAATACATTTATTAACCCCTATCCTGCCCCCCACTACACCGCCGCCACTGTAATAAATTTATTAACCCCTAAACCTAAGTCTAACACTAACCCTAAATATTAATTAAATAAATCTAAATAATATTTCTATTATGAACTAAATTAATCCTATTTAAAACTAAATACTTACCTTTAAAATAAACCCTAATATAGCTACAATATAAATAATAATTATATTGTAGCTATGTTAGGATTTATTTTTATTTTACAGGCAAATCTCAATTTATTTTAACTAGGTACAATAGCTATTAAATAGTTATTAACTATTTAATAGCTTACCTAGCTAAAATAAAGAGAAATTAACCTGTAAAATAAAAACTAACCTAAGTTACAATTACACCTAACACTACACTATACTTTAATACATTATTCCTATTTAAAACTAAATACGTACCTGTAAAATAAACCCTAAGATAGCTACAATATAATTAATAATTACATTGTAGTTATCTTAGGATTTATATTTATTTTACAGGTAACTTTGTATTTATTTTAGCTAGTTAGAATAGTTATTAACTATTTAATAACTACCTAGCTAAAAGAAATAAAAATTGCCTGTAAAATAAATCCTAACCTAAGTTACAATTAAACCTAACACTACACTATCATTAAATTAATTAAATAAATTAACTACAAATAACTACAATTAAATACAATTACATAAACTAACTAAAGTACAAAAAATAAAAAAAGCTAAGTTACAAAAAATAAAAAAATAAGTTACAAACATTTTAAAAATATTACAACAATTTTAAGCTACTTACACCTAATCTAAGCCCCCTAATAAAATAACAAACCCCCCCAAAACTAAAAAATGCCCTACCCTATTCTAAATTAAAAAAAGTTCAAAGCTCTTTTACCTTACCAGCCCTTAAAAGGACCTTTTGTGGGGCATGCCCCAAAGAATTCAGCTCTTTTGCCTGTAAACGAAAAATACAACCCCCCCAACATTAAAACCCACCACCCACATACCCCTAATCTAACCCAAACCCCCTTAAAATAACCTAACACTAATCCCCTGAAGATCATCCTACCTTGAGTCGTCTTCACTCAGCCGAGCAGCGATGGAACCGAAGAGGAGACCCAGAGCGGAAGAAGTTATCCTCCAAGCGGCGCTGAAGAAATCTTCCATCCGATGAAGTGATCCTCCAAGCGGCGCTGAAGAATTCTTCCATCCGGGCGATGTCATCTTCCAAGAGGCGCTGAAGAAGTCTTCTATCCGGGCGATGTCATCTTCCAAGCGGGGTCTTCAATCTTTATCCCGCCGACGCGGAACATCCTTCTTTACCGACGGACTACCGATGAATGAAGGCTCCTTTAAGGGATGTCATCCAAGATGGCGTCCCTTCAATTCCGATTGGCTGATAGGATTCTATCAGCCAATCGGAATTAAGGTAGGAAAAATCTGATTGGCTGATTGAATCAGCCAATCAGATTCAAGTTCAATCCGATTGGCTGATCCAATCAGCCGATCAGATTGAACTTGCATTCTATTGGCTGTTCCGATCAGCCAATAGAATGCTAGCTCAATCTGATTGTCTGATTGGATCAGCCAATCGGATTGAACTTGAATCTGATTGGCTGATTCAATCAGCCAATCAGATTTTTCCAACCTTAATTCCGATTAGCTGATAGAATCCTATCAGCCAATCGGAATTGAAGGGACACCATCTTGGATGACGTCCCTTAAAGGAGCCTTCATTCGTCGGTAGTCCGTCGGTAAAGAAGGATGTTCCGCGTCAGCGGGATGAAGATTGAAGACCCTGCTTGGAAGATGACATCGCCCGGATAGAAGACTTCTTCAGCGCCTCTTGGAAGATGACATCGCCCGGATGGAAGAATTCTTCAGCGCCGCTTGGAGGATCACTTCATCGGATGGAAGATTTCTTCAGCGCCGCTTGGAGGATAACTTCTTCCGCTCCGGGTCTCCTCTTCGGGTTCCATCGCTGCTCGGCTGAGTGAAGACGACTCAAGGTAGGATGATCTTCAGGGGATTAGTGTTAGGTTATTTTAAGGGGGGTTTGGGTTAGATTAGGGGTATGTGGGTGGTGGGTTTTAATGTTGGGGGGTTGTATTTTTCTTTTACAGGCAAAAGAGCTGAATTCTTTGGGGCATGCCCCACAAATGGCCCTTTAAAGGGCTGTTAAGGTAAAAGAGCTTTGAACTTTTTTAATTTAGAATAGGGTAGGGCATTTTTTTATTTTGGGGGGGTTTGTTATTTTATTAGGGGGCTTAGATTAGGTGTAAGTAGCTTAAAATTGTCTTAATATTTTTAAAATGTTTGTAACTTATTTTTTTATTTTTTTGTAACTTAGCTTTTTTCTTTTTTTTTCTTTAGTTAGTTTATTTAATTGTATTAATTGTAGTTATTTGTAGGTAATTTATTTAATTAATTTAATGATAGTGTAGTGTTAGGTTTAATTGTAACTTAGGTTAGGATTTATTTTACAGGTAATTTTGCATTTCTTTTAGCTAGGTACTTATTAAATAGTTAATAACTATTTAATAACTATTCTAATTAGCTAAAATAAATACAAAGTTACCTGTAAAATAAATATAAATCCTAAGATAGCTACAATGTAATTATTAATTATATTGTAGCTATCTTAGGGTTTATTTTACAGGTAAGTATTTAGTTTTAAATAGGAATAATTTATTAAAGTATAGTGTAGTGTTAGGTTTAATTGTAACTTAGGTTAGGATTTATTTTACAGGTAATTTTGTATTTCTTTTAGCTAGGTAGTTATTAAATAGTTAATAACTATTTAATAACTATTCTAACTAGCTAAAATAAATACAAAGTTACCTGTAAAATAAATATAAATCCTAAGATAGCTACAATGTAATTATTAATTATATTGTAGCTATCTTAGGGTTTATTTTACAGGTAAGTATTTAGTTTTAAATAGGAATAATTTATTAAAGTATAGTGTAGTGTTAGGTGTAATTGTAACTTAGGTTAGTTTTTATTTTACAGGTTAATTTCTCTTTATTTTAGCTAGGTAAGCTATTAAATAGTTAATAACTATTTAATAGCTATTGTACCTAGTTAAAATAAATTGAAATTTGCCTGTAAAATAAAAATACATCCTAAGATAGCTACAATATAATTATTATTTAGATTGTAGCTATATTAGGGTTTATTTTAAAGGTAAGTATTTAGTTTTAAATAGGATTAATTTAGTTCATAATAGAAATATTATTTAGATTTATTTATTTAATATTTAAGTTAGGGGGGTGTTAGGGTTAGTGTTAGACTTAGGTTTAGGTGTTAATAATGTTATTACAGTGGCGGCGGTGTAGTGGGGGGCAGGATAGGGGTTAATAAATTTATTATAGGTTGCGACGGTGTAGGGGGGGCAGGATAGGGGTTAATAAATTTAATATAGGTTGCGGCGGGTTCAGGGAGCGGCGGTTTAGGGGTTAAACTATTTATTTAGTTGCGGGGAGGTGCGGGATCAGCATGATAGGGGTTAATAACTTTATTATAGAGGGCGACAGTATAGGGGGGCAGGATAGGGGTTACTAGGTATAATGTAGGTGGCAGCGGTGTCCGGGAGCGGCGGTTTAGGGGTTAATACATTTATAAGAGTTGCAGTGGTGTCCGGGAGCGGCGGTTTAGGGGTTAATACATTTATAAGAGTTGCAGCGGGGTCTAGGAGTGGTGGTTTAGGGGTTAGTAACTTTATTGAGTTGCGGGGGGCTCCGGGGGCGCCGGTATAGTGGGTAGAACAGTGTAGTTAGTGTGGGTGCTTAGTGACAGGCTAGCAAGAAAGCTGTAAAAAAGCTGAAGAGCAGCGAGATCGTGATAACTCTCACAGTCCGCTGCTCATCGCCCCGTACTTGGTGCGCGGCTTTTTGACAGCTTTTTTGATAACTTAGGCGAATTTTTGCAGGTCCGCGGCGGCGATGTGAGGCGAGCTTAGGCGGGCGTATTGGGCCGGCGAAGGCAGGAAAAGTAGATACGTTGATAACTAGGCCCCTCTATCTGAATTCCAAAAGAAAAAAAATTGAGTTCAGTGTCCCTTTAATAATATCTTTTTTCACAGCAAACACTTTTTAAAGAAAAATCTAGAACCTTTCTCATCTTTCTCACATGCATCTATCTTTGCCTGCCTCAAAATCTTCCTAAGTTTCTCATTCAAACATCTTCTAATAACCTCTTTTGCTTCATCCACTTCATCACATACGTCTTCGCCCAAATATATCAGTTTTCTCAAATAATCCACAGGCACCTGACATCTTTCATTATCCAACCATTCTCTCCTAGATTTCTTACAACCAATACTGTTAAAAAAAATGTCTTAATGTCACCCTTGACCCATTCCGACCACTCAAGCACATACTGAAAAGTCCATCTCCTCTTCCTCATCCATGCAGACGTCTTAACAAACTTGTTAGTAACCCATTCATCTTCTATCAACATCACATTTAACTCCAATACATCCTTACCATACTCTACTTTCACTTCCAAATCCAACTCACATTCAATACATACATAGGGGCCTATCTATCAAGCTCCGAATGGTGATTGATGTCCGTGTTTCTGGCGAGTCTGCAGGTTCGCCAGAAACAGCAGTTATGAAGCAGCGGTCACAAAGACTGCTGCTCCATAACCTGTCCGTCTGCTCTGAGCAGGCGGACACACATTGCCGCAATTCAATCCAATCGAGTACGATCGGGTTGATTGACACCGAGTCTGCAGGGGGCGGCATTGCACCAGCAGCTCTTGTGAGCTGCTGGTGCAATGCTGAATACAGAGAGCATATTGCTCTCCGTATTCAGCAAGGTCTGGCGGACCTTATCCGCACTGTCGGATCAGGTCCGCCAGACTTTCATAAATAGGGGCCATAATCCGTAAAAGGCAAAAAAGGCATCCCAGTCTTCTTATACAACCTTGTTTGAATGATCCTGGAATAAAAAATAAAATCAATTTGAGAATTTGCTGACCCATCCTCACTGAAGAAAAACCTTTATCAGAGCTTTTACTGACTCCTCTTTAAGACCATAAGCATCAAGCAATTCAATCAACTCTTTACTTGACTCAAGAAAACCCTCCCCCACACTTTCCCTATCTCCCTCACACAAAACACAATTACAATAGTCCACCATAAATGTGAATCCCCTTTTACCCAAAAACAAACCTAATCTAGAAAATAAATCAATCCTATCAATTTTACTATTTGCAGGTGCATAAATATTAAACAGTATAATAATAACTCTCCTAAACTAAAAAACAACTAATAAAGCCCTCCCTCTAACAACATACTGTATCCCCCCTTATAATTTTAAAACCACCACCCAAAAGAACCCCACACCCCCATTCCTTTTATTAGAATATGACCACACAGATGGTCTAAGTGCCCACAAGACAAAAAAGCATTTCTGAAGACAAAAAAATGTAGTTACTCAACTTGGAGAAAACATCAAAAATATAAGCACGTCTGTACACAGAACCTTTACTTTGCACATTTAGTGAAGCAATTTTTAGTGACAAATTGGCCGCCGAATTATCAAGCGGCAAGCGCACATCGCTAAATGGCGACAGCATACGCTGTCGGCATTTAACATTGCACAAGCACGGCCTCCTGCACATTCACAGCCAATCGGCAGCTAGCAGGGGATGTATCTGATCAGAATGATTGCTGTCCGACACCTCAGAGGCGGTGAATGAGTTAAGGAGCAGCGGTCTTATGACTGCCGCTTCTTAACTCTTGTTTCCGCCGAGCCGGAAACATCGGGGGTAGAGTGCAGCATCCGCTGCTTGGTAAATCTACCCCATGGTCTTATTATGCACTTGTTGGTAATGCAATTTTAATGGTACTTTAAAAGGACATTGAACACTTAGGGCCAGATTACGAGTGAAGCTCAAAATATGACTTACGCGAGAGCAATATTTGCATTTCACAAATGTGCACTGTTATTACAAGTTAGGTGCAGGTTAGCAGTATAAAACTGTTATTTTGATTTTTTTTTTTTTTTAAATGATGATTGCACAAAAATACCTTGGCAAGTTGTGGTCCAAGGGCCAAAGTTTAAAGGGATAGGAATGTCAAAATTAAACCTGCATGATTCAGCTATAGAATGTCATTTTAAGACACTTTTAATGTATTTCTATTTTCAAATGTATTTTGTTTTCTTAGTATCCATTGTTGAAAAAGAATATGAACTTAGCCTACTAGTGGGAGCTTGCTGATGATCGTGCCTACACACATTTGTCTCTTGTGATTGGCTGACTAGATGTGGTCAGCTAGCTCTCAGTAGTGCAGTGTTGTTCCTTCAGCAAAGGATATCAAAAGAATGAAGCAAACTGATAATAGAAGTAAATTGGAAACTAGTTTAAAATTGTATGTCCTATCCGATTCCAAAAATTGTGTTTTATGTCTCTTTAAACAGCCCTGCTCTAAATACTCATTACTTGCGACTGGGTATTCTTATTGAATGTTTATTAATAATATGTTACTTTAATAACCGTAATACTAAAAATACAATTTTTTATCTAATTTTTTTTTCCAGCCAAGATGCTAATTTATTAAATATTTTCCTTCTCACTTCAACAGGAAGGTTAATTCAATTTACCCTCTTATGTGTAGTATTTTTATAAATTACTTTATCATGCAAACCCAGCAGTAAATCCTTTTCACTGTTTTTGAAATGCATTTCTCTTAAAAGGTTATGAAATCTTAAATATATTTGAATCTTTCTGCCTCTCTCCTTTCTTGCAAGCTATTAAGGTCATGCAGGCTCTTTTTGTAAGTTCTGGTTGTCAGGCTATGTTCTATTTTAGTCCCACTTTTGTTAAAATACAGACAATGGTGTAAAATCTAAAATAAAAAGACAAGGAAATACTTCATGGTTTGGAGAAGAATTTAACAAATAGCAACTAGCATTATAAACAAAACAAATGTCCTATCTTTGTCCAGGGGGGGCGCCATACTTACCAATGATCAGCTCCTGTGCACATGCTCCATCTAGGGGTGCATGAAGCTCTATGATTTGTTGTTTGCACTTTAGACACCACATGTGCTACATAAAGAAAGACCCTTATTGCATTTGTGTTTTGTTTGCCTGCATTGTCCTGCATGCTATACCTGCTTGATCCATTCCGCCATTGGCTATAATACCTTCTGGCCAAACCTCATACTTAACAAAGGTTCAGATAACTTCCAGGACTCAGCTTTTGAGTTGAGGTATCTTATGTGGGTGCAGCCACAACCCATGGGGGAGGGGTCAATGCTATTCTATGGACAGATTTGAGGCATGGGGGCATATTTATCAAGACCGCTGCTCCAAAACCTGTCCGCCTGCTCTGAGCAGGCGGACACACATCGCCACAATACAACCCGATCGACTATGATCGGGTTGATTGACACCACCCTGCTGGCGGCCCATTGGCCGCGAGTCTGCAGGGTGCGGCGTTGCACCAGCAGCTCTTGTGAGCTGCTTGTGCAATGCTGCATACGGCGAGCGTATTGCTCACCGTATTCAGCGAGGTCTCGCAGACCTGATCCGCAGTGTCAGATCAGGTCCGCCAGACCTTGATAAATATGCCCCATGGTGAGGTCTGAGCATTTCCTGGTTTTATTATGAAAACCAAGACATTTGAACTAAAGGGAAATCTGCAGGAGCAAGTGTGGTGTGTAGCTTCCAAACCTTGAAAATCATTTAACATGTGCAATTGCTGAAAGCACTGGTACCTGCCTATAGAATCAGCTAAACATACCAGAAAATTGTGCAAAATGAAATGATCAATTACCAGATTTTCTACATAGTATTTGCATACAGAAAGAGACGTGCACTCTCAGCAACGAACGCCAGCTTAATACCTTGTTAGCTTGTGCTACGCGATTTACCACCTGGGAGCAGGTTTCTTTAGCCCAATTATGCTTTTCAGAGAGAAGAACTTCCCTGAAGTATATCTGTCTGATCCCATCTAACAAGGTCAGTCCAGCCCCAAAATAAGAAAAAGTTCAGCAGCACAGCAGTAAAGTTTCCAGAAGACTCTCTGATGAAGCGCCACTAGGGTGCGTGAAACGCGTCAGACGTTTAGCCCATGTTTGTATATGTTTGCCCATTGTGTTGAATAAAGTCTCTTCTGGAAATTTTACTGCTGTGCTGCCTGACTTTTTCTTGCCTTGGATTGATTTCACAGTTGATTCATTGCGCTTCGGGCTTTGCACTCAGTTACTGTATTTGGAGTTTTCTGGAGCTGTCATTGCGGTGGCGCCCGATTACGTCATTCTCCTGAGCCATACACTGGTTGCCGACAGGTGGGTTAGAAGCGATCGCTGTTACTTTTGCCCTCAGCCCCGAAATACCCGTTCTGAACAAGTAACATGGCAACCCCAGACGATCGCTTTGGCCTTCATTAGTCCTCATTAGTGAGGTGCAGCCATATTCTTCTAGGCACATTGGGCAAGGAGTCCACGTCTATTTTCCAGATGGTAAATCACCATAGAACAAGCTAACAAGTTATTGAGTTGATGTTGGTTCCTGAGAGTGAGCTTCTCTTTCTGTAGGCATTTAGTCTCCCTAAGGGGAAAAGTGGAAACCAGACATTGAGGCCCATTTATCAAGCTCCGTATGGAGCTTGAAGGGCCGTGTTTCTGGCGAGTCTTCAGACTCGCCAGAAACACAAGTTATGGAGCAGCGGTCTAAAGACCGCTGCTCCATAACCCTGTCCGCCTGCTCTGATGAGGCAAGCAGTAATCACCGGAATTCAACCCGATCGAGTATGATCGGGTTGATTGACACCCCCCTGCTGGCGGCCCGTTGGCCGCGAGTCTGCAGGAGGCGGCGTTGCTCCAGCAGCTCTTGTGAGCTGCTAGTGCAATGCTGAATACAGAGAGTGTATTGCTCTCTGCATTCAGCCATGTCTGTGAGACCTGATCCGCACTGTCGGATCAGGTCCGACAGACATATGATAAATAGGCCTCATGGACTCTTGCCCAGTGTGCTTAAAGGAATATGGCTGCACTTCACTGACAAGGCTCAATGAAGGCCAAAGCAATTGTCTGGGGCTGCCACGTTCCTTTTTCAGAAAGGGTATTGCCTGGTATTTCGGGGCTGGGCTTATCTTATTAGGTGGGATCAGACTGATGTACTTCAGGGAAGTTCTTCTCTGTGAAAATAAAAATTGGGCTAAAAGAGGCTGCTCCTAGGTAATAAATAGCCAAAGAACAAGCTAACAAATTAATGAGCTGAGAGAGCACTTCTCTTTCTTTATGTATTTAGTCTCCCTAATGGGAAAAGGGGAAACCAGTAGTGCATTTTTTGTGGAGAATGTAAAAAAATATATAATTTATTATTACCTTATAAATTGATTTATTTCATGGTGGTAAGAGTCCACAATCCATTACTCTTGAGAATTGTCTTCCCTGCCACTATGAGGAGGCAAAGATTCCCAAACCCCAAGTGCTCTTTATAACCCCTCCCACCTCTATGGTAGTTAGTCTGATGTATAGCCAAGCAAAAAAGGTAAGAAAAGAAATAAAGAGCAAAAGACATAGGAGCCAGGTGTTGTTGCTGTGTGTTGCTTACTGTGCTAATTGATATTGCTGTGCAAGCTAATGGGTTATTGTTGCTGCTTGAATGTAGAGGAATGTGAAACAAGAGATATTTATTTTTAAGTGTTTTTGGCTTTGTAATGAGAAGCTGAGCAGCAAATCTGAATGTTTGATAATTTAGCTATAGTCTGTCTAGATACAGACTCACAGACCTCCGGATAGCTGCAATTTGCTTCATAAGCAATCAATTCTATACAAACAAGTACAATCTTAAAAGTTAAAAACAATTAAAAACTTTTAAAAAGTGACTCAGTAGTGAAAGTACCACTCTAGCAAACACTTTGTAATGGGGTCGAATTGTTGCTTGTTTTAAAATTGTGCCATATTGTAGCCGGCTACAAATGTATCAAGTACGTATCCCTGTGTTCTGCTGAGGACTTTGGCAAACCCGTCCTTGTGAAGTAACAGAAACAACAGCCAGAAGGACCTTTCCACCAAAAGCTGCCCCAGAAGAAGCAAAAAATATAAATGGTAGAATTTATTTAAAGTATACAATGAAGACCAAGTAGCTGCCTTGCAAATTTTGCAAACAGAAGCTTCAGCGATGAAAGCCCAAGAAGTAGCTACCAATCTAGTAGAATGAGCAGTAATACGATTAGGAGGGATCTGACTCACCTTCAAGTAAGCTTCACAAAGACACAAAGAAGGGACAACAATTTCCCTGCTTAGATTATCCGAGGACACAATCTTAGGAAGAAAATCAAAAGTGGTTCTTAAAACTGCCTTATCTTGTTGAAAGATCAAACAAAGAATCCTAAGAAAAGCAGACCGTTTAGAATCTCTTCTAATAGAGGAAATAGCCAAAGAAACAAGACTTTCTAGGCAAGAAAATTAATGTCCACTGTACAGTATGAATAGGCTCGAATGGAGGAGCCTGCAGACCCTTCAACACCAGATTCAAGTTCCAAGAAGGAGAATTTGTTTAATAATAGGCATAATATGCACTAAATTCCAAACAAGCCCAGCACCTATCTTCCTTCTTTCTGTGTGTGTGAATGTCACTATGGAGTATCTGTAACCTCCAGAAACACAAATCAAAATATAGAAAAGTGACAGCACCACAGTTTCTGGTGAAATGCTTGTGCAATGCCGCCCCCTGCACATTCATGGCCAAACGGCCGCTAGCAGGGGATGTCAATCATCACAATCGTATCCGATTGGGATGTTTGCAGTCTGCCACCTTTAGAGATAGCGGATGAGTTAAGGAGCAGCGGTCTTATGACCGCTGCTTCTTAACTTAAGTTTCCGGTGAACCAGAAGGCTCGCGCAGAAACAGCAGCATATGCTGCTTCATAAATCTACCCCCATGACTTTAACCAAAGGCTCTTCTAGAAAGGACAGACAAGGACATTCTCTTAGCATTGATCTTAATGATATCCAAGAAAGCATCTCCATTAAAAGAATAAGCACATTTAAACAAACCTAAAAGTTTAAGAAAATCTTTACTGTCAGAATCATCAGAAATCTGATCAGAAAGAATATCCAACCAAATGGAAGCAGCAGCAGAAACATCAGTGTGGCGGACACCGGCTACCCTGACTGGGAAGCTCCACCAAGAGGGTCCTTCCTGTCCCTGGAACTTGCAGCTATTGAGCGGAGAAAAGGGATTATAGTCAGAGTCCACCCAAATAACCAGACAGAACCAGTATTCAGGTGGAACAAGAACATTCTTTATTGTGAAACACACACACTTATATACACCCAGCTCATCTTGATAAGAGTCTTATCTGACCCCCAGATCTCCCACCATTCCCGCCCCTCCAGACAGGCTGGCGCCCCCCTCCTTAGTGTCCATAGTCCCATAGAGTCCCAGTGGTACAGAGGTGGTGATTTCTGGGTGATCCTGGGTGATCCCGGGGGAGTGGAAGCACTTCCATGGTGTCGTTGGAAAGCCCTCGGTTCCCAGATGCCACAGTCCAAAAAACAACATGATCCATTGCAGGGGGCTGGAGCGGCAGTTGATCAAACATACATCGGAGAAGCCAGGGGAAGTATGGGTTGTAGGGGGGTCTGAAACCCCACGTTCCAAAGGGAGCTCCCTTCCGGCAATCACCCCACCTCTTGCCCTCCCTAGGGGGTACCAATCTCCAAAAGAGTGTAGCTCTGGGGCAAAGGGCCACTGGAGCGACCTGGGGTATAGGTTAGCAGGTGTCTGGGGTGGTGCGGCTGACCCGCAGTTCCAGGAGCCTGGCCAGCCGGAGAGGAGTTAGGCGGTCAGAGATCAGCTCTTCAGTGAGGATGTACAAACCACAAAACAAGCAATGGGAAGAGTCTGGGAGATTGTGTAAGCCATGAAAGGGCCAAATCTGCAATAAAAATGAGTTAGCCAGGTAGTAGAGGGGGTGGGGGCATCCTTGACAGCCTGGCATCTGTGACAGTGCTCCCCCCTGAAAAGTCTGGCAGACCTGGCTAGATCCACACAAGGGTCGGCCTGGGGCTGTTCGGGGGAGCTTTTCAAACACAGTTTGCCGGCAAAGTCCATCAGCATTCCAATTGCTCTTTCTAGGTTTGTATTGGATAGTGAAGTTAAAGGGCTGAAAGGCTAAACTCCACTGTAACAGGTGTCCATTGTCCCCAGAAACTCTGTTGAGCAAGACCAGGGGGTTGTGGTCCGTGAGAATGGTGTAGGCCCTTCCATAGAGATAGGGTTGAAGTTTTTTAAGGGTCCATACCAGATCCAGGCATTCTTTCTCCACCGCCGTGTAGCCTACTTCCCTGGGCAACAGCTTCCTACTGATATAGGCTACGGGGTGTTCATGGCCCTCCTCATCCACCTGGCTCATTACTGCTTCCAACCCGAACATGGAGACATCTGTATGGACACAAAAACATTTGGAAGGGTTAGAAACGGCCACTATAGGGGCAGAAGTTACAGCTGATTTAAGGCTTTGGAAGATGGCTTCACACTTGGGGGACCACAGGACCTGTTGGGGCAACTGTTTCTGGTCAGGTAAGTCAGGGGTTTGGCCAGGGCGCTGTAGTTGGGGACAAACTTGCGGTAGTACCCGGCTGTCCCTAGAAAAGCTTGTCATAATCCTGGAGGCCATCAAGGAGGCCATCAACCACCCTCTGGAAGGTCGCCGGAGCGCTCTTCATCCCAAACGGCATGACCTTAAACTGGTATAGGCAGAATGGGGTGATGAAGGCCAACTTCAGAATAGATTCCGGATCCAGGGGGATTTGCCAGTACCCCTTGCAGAGGTCTAGCGTGGTAAGGGGCGATGCGGTCTAAGAGGTCATCTACCTGGGGCATAGGGTAGGCATTGGTCATGTTTCTGTCATTGAGCCTATGGTAGTCTATGCAGAACTGGGTGGTCCCATCCTGTTTGGGTACCAATACCACCATGGATGCCCAGGGACTGTTGGATGGCTCAATGACGCCTGTGTCCAGCATCTCCCTGAGTTTACTGTGCATATTTTCCCTAACCACTTCGGGGACCCGGTATGCCAGCTCTCGCGGGGCGCCTGTCTTGGGGTCTCCACTCTGTGTACCGCTACTGATGTATACCCAGGGTCAGTGGAGAACATGTCTTGTTGGCTCTCTAGCACTTGTCTGACTTGTTCCCTCTGCCTAGCCCCTAGCCTCTCGTCTATCTGTGTGTCAACTATGCCTGTAGGCACCCTATTCCGCCTGAGACGCTCCGGCATGGGGAGACTTTCTGAGTCCTCCACAGCCGGAGCACATATGGCAGCTACCTCCTCTGGCCTCTCCTGGTATGCCTTCAGCATGTTTCCATGAAAGGTCCAGCGGACCCAGTCATCTGAGCATTTGGCTACCAGTTAGGTTGTGTCACACAGCTGCTCTACTACGCGTCAGGGTCCCTGCCAGGAAGCCTGTAACTTGTCCGTCTTGACAGGCTTCAGGGCCAGGACCTTCTGCCCCACGACTAAGGTACGGCTATGAGCATTCCTCTCGTACCACCATTTCTGTCTACCTTGGGCGACCTGAAGATTTTCTCGCACCCTATCGGCGATATCCTTAAGTCAGTCCCTGAACTCCAGGATGTACCCCACAATGGAGTGCCCTTCTTCCCCAACTGATCCTTCCCAGTGAGCTCTAAGTAGGTCTAGGGGCCCCCTCACCCTCCGGTCATATACTTATTCAAAGGGGGAGAACCCAGTGGATTCCTGGGACACCTCACTGTATGCAAACAGGAGGTGCAGCAGGTATCTTTCCCAATCCTTGTGAGAGACCAAGAACATCCTAAGCAGCAGCTTCAGGGTTTCTTTAAACCCCTGCAATTATCTGAGTGATAACCTCTTCTGGTGGGGTGGTCCCATAGAGGGCCAGTCACCACGGATCTCCCTCTGCATCTCGGACAGGGCTGTCCCCCCTGTCAATGTCTTACTGGGCTGGTCACTGCTTCGACTGCTGCCAGGCTCACTAGCCAGTTCACTGGTTTGATCGCCCTCCATTAGTTTGGCGATGATCGCTGTCTTCGACTTGTTGCTGGCGACTTGCCCATGAGCTTCCAACAAGTCTTTGAGCGTACTCTTCCTGAGCTCAGAGTATTGCTGCTCCATTCGAAGAGAGCTTCAGTTGGTGGTGTTGATGCTCCAGGTAGACTGAAGCATCCCACCACTGCCAACCAGTTGTGACGGACACCGGCTACCCTGACTGGGTAGCTCCGCCAAGAGGGTCCTTACTGTCCCTGGAACTTGCAGCTATAGAGCCAGAGCCCACCCAAATAACCAGACAGAACCAGTATTCAGGTAGAACAAGAACATTCTTTATTGTGAAACACACACACTTATATACACCCAGCTCATCTTGATAAGAGTCTTATATGACCCCCAGATCTCCCGCCATTCCCGCCCCTCCAGACAGGCTGGCGCCCCCCATAGTGTCCATAGTCCCATAGAGTCCCAGTGGTACAGAGGTGGTGATCCCAGGTGATCCCACACTGGAGCGACCTGGGATATAGGTCAGTGGATGTCATTGGTAGTGCAGCCAATAGGCAGTTCCAGGAGCCCGACCAGCCAGAGAGGGATTAGGTGGTCAGAGATCAGCTCTTTTGTGAGGATGTACAAACCACAAAACAAGCAATAGGAAGAGTCTGGGAGATCGCGTAAGCCATGAAAGGGCCAAATCTGCAGTAAAAAGGAGTTAGCCAGGCAGTAGGGGGTGGGGGTAGACTTGGCAGACTAGTGTCTGTGACAATCAGCAATAGCTGGTCTGAAAAGATAACCTGGCTGCAAATAGGCCCTTCTATGAAAGTTTCCATTCCAAAGAGTCTTTAAAAACAGTGTTATCCTCCAGAGGGATAGTAGTACATTTAGCAAACTTAAAAAACAAAGCCCCTAAAAATTATAGCTAAAGCTACCTCAAATAAAGTGATATCCCAATCACTTAGAAAAAAACACGTTAAGATTAAAAATATAGAGGAGCGCTAAACACAAGCAGCTATAGAGATCAAAATAACAAATTATTTTCAAAGTATCAAAAAGCTAAGCTTCAATAAAACGAGGGGTTATTCAGTAGTACATTTAGCCAAAGAAGAAATGGCACCATCTACGTTTGGGCAATTTCCCAAAGCTCAATATTAGAAGCTGGAAATGGATACATCTTTTTAAACCTTGCAGAAGGATGAACCACCAGGTTTAGACCATTCTTTAGAAATAATCCTAGCCACAGCATCAGCCGCTGTTAAAACCTCAGAAGAATTCTTAGTATGTTTATAATGAGAATCTAAATGACTGGTCGATCCTTCTCCAGAGACAGAAATATCATTAATTTCTAACGTAAGCAAAACCTCCTTTAAAAAAAAAAAAAGTAATCAATCTCAAAATAAAAAAGAGGAAGTAAACAAGCCCCTGATCACCTGAAAAAAATCTTACTCACAGAAGCTTCGTTAACCGCATAAGATAGAAAATTCTGCGACTAGTAGAAAGTAGATCTTGTACTGACCTTTTACGCTTACTTGAAGGCGGAACAACTGCAAACATTTCAGACACTATAACATTAATAAATTATTTAATGCCAGGAGCGATAGCTGGACCTTCCTGTAATGAACAAACAGAAGGAGTAATAATACCCTTGGAAGCAAGTGCAGCATTAAATTGGTCTGAATGCATCAAAACATGAAGATAAGTATTACATAAGTATGAAGGAAGGGATACCTCAGTCTGTTTACAATAAATACACTTAATAAAAGATGTTCAGCAATTTCAGCTTCCAAAGGAGGATAAGGGACAGATTTGGAATATTCCATTGTGAAAAAGACAGAGAAATAACCTGAAATAACAAATGAGCTCTCAGGAAATGAGTATACAATACCCTCTCCTGGGATTACAGCTATAGCTGGAAGCACCCAAACAAATGGCAATCTAAAAGTAACAAAAAAGCACCAAAACTAGTGCACACATGCATGTGTACATGCGCAACTTGATCACAACTCTGTGCGCCCTCATTCACTCCCCCTTGTGCACCTACACACACACGCATGCACGCACCAATAAACGCACCCACGAGCACACATGCGGCCAGGAGACACAGTATTATGAATGAGTGCCTAGAACAGCACAAAATCTAATACAGCACTGATTCTTCCAAATGCAGGACTAACCCATAAGCTTCATATACATTTGTCTCCTACCATATTGTCAATTTAAAGTAGCATTCAGAAATGTTAGTTAAAGGGAGAGTGTGCTGTAATTTTTCCCCCTTTAATGTGTTCCCAATAATTCATTTTGCTTACTTTAATTTGCTTACTGGATTTTATTAAATAATTTACACATAGCTCCTTTACCTTTGTCATTTGAAATGGTTGATTTTGCCTGTTGAAACTGCTACCCATACTGAATTATTAGTACAGTAGTGACAACAAAAAAGCTATTTAAAAGAGAGGAAGTAGTAGTAATCAGCCTCACAGTTGAGGAGGTGGGAGTGATAGGTATTAAAATGTTCATTTTAAATTGCTCTCTCCAAAGGCCCAATTCTCAAAAACTCGCCAGCAAAAAGAGAAATCATCCGTTTATTTTACTGAGAATTAGATTGTAAAGTGTCTCTTTTTAATATAAAGCAATGGAACTACCATTAATGAGTTTAAAAGTAAAGGTAAAAATTGCCTTAAAAACAATCCCTGAGGGGCCCTGTAATATTGACTAGACATCTTATAGAATCTCGCCGGGCCAGAGAGATTTAGAGAACTGGGCTATAAGAATTGGGCTATAAGTGGATATGCTCTTCCTGTAAGCTTAGCCCATTGAAATGGATTGTGGTTTTAGTGAGAAAAAACAGCTGCTCATATAAAAAATAAAGCTACATTTTATACCCTGCAGCTGGTATAACAAGTTATTGATGATAAATTAGATTTACAGACCCCTTTATGGTTCTACATATTATTAACACATATAGCAGACAACATAGAAAGACAAATATTTCTTATCTGCAATTCTATGTTCCAATAATGATAGGGATAAATGATTGTTAAAGCAGGACTAGCTACAGATAAGAATAATATACACAGCCGTTGGACAATAAATAAACAGATGGTAGCAAAATAAGGAATGAACAAAAACAGTTAAACACGTGTGTTAAATGTCAGAACTCATTACTAGATCAATAAATGAAACGTGAATTAGCAAATAACCCAGAAGACAAACTCAACAAATTAAACAATGGAAATGGCAGTAGATTTTACTGAAACAAACACGTTACAAGATGGAAAATCACACCATGAGTGAAATACAAATACAAAAGGAGGAAATGTAAAAGCGAAAAGCAAATGGATACGTCAAATGATCTTGTGAAAGGAATCAGTGACAGAATAATCTCAGAGTCCTCTAATAATGACGGGAGAATAGGACAGACTGACAGATGAGCAGCAAGTAAAGTGCAAATGATTAATAGATGGGATAGCACAATTAACAAGCTACGCTAAAGCCCATATAACTTAGCACAAGCTTACAAATGCTAAAGATACCATGGGGCCGATTTATGAAAGTGCGAGCGGACATGATACGATGTAGCGTATCATGTCTGCCGCACATCGGTAAATGCTGCCATTTATCATTGCACAAGCAGTTCTTGTGAACTGCTTCTGCAATGCCGCCCCCTGCAGATTCAGGGATGTCAATCAGCCCGATCGTATAGGATCGGGCGGATTGATGTCCGCAGCCTCAGAGCAGGCAGACAAGTTATGGAGCAGCGGTCTTTAGACCGCTGCTTCATAACTGCTGTTTCCGGCGAGCCTGAAGGCTCGCACGGAAACAGGGGCATAAAGCTCCATTCGGAGCTTGATAATTTGACCCCTATGTCACTTAGGTTTGAGCAGTGCAGGATGATGACTTGAATTGGACCCAGCTTTTCTTGAAATAACATTAAAGCCATTTTGTTTCTTTTTACTGCATTTGATAAGGTGCATTTTCTGATTGCTCGATCAGTAGAGGTGCTGATTAATCTCTGTCTTTCATCGGCCACAGATACGATAAACATACTCAAAAGGCATTCACAGGGTGTGTCCTCAGACTGTAAAACATTGCATTTTTTTTGACCTACAAAAATAAAAATGTTAAATGCTTTTAAAATACAGGTAGTCCTCAGTTTACGCCGGGGTTAGGTTCCAGAAGGAATGGTTGTAAATCGAAACCGTTGTAAATTGAAACCCAGTTTATAATGTAAGTCAATGGGAAGTGAGGGAGTTAGGTTCCAGGCCCCTCTCAAGTAACACCTAATACATTATTTTTAAAGCTTTGAAATGAAGACTTTAAATGCTAAACAGCATTATAAACCTAATAAAATCATCACACAACACAGAATATATAATTAAACTAAGTTAAATGAACAAAAACATTTGCTAAACAGCATTATAAACCTAATAAAATAATCACACAACACAGACTTTACTTCCATTTTTCTGCAAACAGTTCTTTCTATGCATTCCAATCTGGACTGATTTATAGACAGGAAGATCTTGTTCCTTTGCAAGCTGCTCGATAGCTCAGGTCTGGTTAAAACTGATTAATTTCAGCTTGCTTGGCTTGCATATCTTTGCTGCAACGCAAGCGGATAGCTCCACCTACTGGCTATTTTAATCAATGCACTGCTTCTCAATGCTTTTAAATAGCAGTCACATGACTGAAAAAAACGGTTGTTATTCTGAAACGGTGCAAATTGAACCGTTGTAAACCGAGGGCCACCTGTACTTATTTTGCATACAGATCTTTTACAAAGGGACAATAAGCTAAATATTTGATCACCCATTAAAATGTTTAAAGCAACATAATGGTCAAAACTGAAATGTGCCTGAATACTTTTCAATTTCGAACAGAAAGATTTTTGCAATATAGTCATATAAACAAAATGCCCCATGCACCCTTATTGAAATAGTGCCTTCAAAGGGCTTAGCACTATTTCCTGCCATGTAGTGCTCAGATACCTACCCAGGTATCCCTTCAACACAAAATATCATGAGAACGAAGCACATTTTATCATAGAAGTAAATTGGAAACTATTTTATAATGGTTTGTTCACAAAAGAAAAAACGTTTGGGTTTCATAACCCTTTAACAACTTATTTTAAACCCTGATTACTATCTGTGAAGGGGACAGTAAAGTCAAATTAAACTGCTATTATTCAGAGAATGTAAAATGTCCAATATTTTAAATTTCCCTGAGAGTCAGCTAAATGTAAAAAATGTATTACAAACACGACTCAGAAAGGATTGACTCTGTAAATGTTCTATTCTATGTGATTTTGGTAGCCAAGGAGAGTAGAAAACACTGATATGTTAACCCCTTAAGGACCAGCGACGTACCCTGTATGTCGCTGGCCTTTTTTTGGGACTTGATTGTTTTATAGCGCGGTCTTGCCACCAGAGTTGAGACTGCTCTATTCCACAAAGCCTGCTGGAGGGAGGGAATTAATAGCGTGTTCTTGCTAGACTTGTGCTATTATGTCCTGAAAAAAACCTTAACGACCAGTGACATACAGGGTACATTGTGGTCATTAAGGAGTTAAATACACTCATGGGGGAATTAAAACACCACTCTATGGCCCCTGATGCCCCGGTTTCCGCGCGATCCTTCAGGCTCGCTGGAATCAGCAGTTATAAAGCACATAACTGCTCCATAACTGGTGCACTGCCTCTGAGGCTGCAGACATCAATTCGCCCAATCTCGTACGATTGGGCTGATTGACACCCCTGCTAGTGACTGATTGGCCACGAATCTGCAGGGGGTAGCATTGCACAAGCAGTTCACCAGAATATGCTGTCGACATTCAGCAATGTCTGTGGGACAGACATTGATAAATCGGCCCCTATGTGTCCTACTGGCAGTCAAGAGAGTCAAATCACTACTATATATGTGTGTTACTGGCAGCCAAAGAAAACAAATTATTGATTTGTATCTTACTGGAAACCAAGGGGATAACATTACTACCCAGTTGTGAAAAATATACATTTGGATCGAGGGTGAATCTGGAGCTTTTTGGGTTACTATTGTTTAACCTCACCAACATTTTCCAAAGTACAGACCTTAGTGAAGGACACCAAGGTACATTTGAAATTAAAAACATTATTATATAGCGCTGGGTGTTATTATACTGATGCAGATACCACTGATCCTATAACCAGCCCTCCTCTGGCTATACCCACTACTGTGTCATTATACAGTGCTGGGTGTTATTATACTGATGCAGATACCACTGATCCTATAACCAGCCCTCCTCTGGCTATACCCATGTGCCATTGTCAGTACTGTGTCATTATATAGCGCAGGGTGTTATTATACTGATGCAGATACCACTGTTCCTATAACCAGACCTCCTCTGGCTATATCCATGTGCCAGTGTCACTACTGTGTCATTATATAGCGCAGGGTGTTATTATACTGATGCAGATACCACTGATCCTATAACCAGACCTCCTCTGGCTATACCCATGTGCCAGTGTCACTACTGTGTCATTATATAGTGCTGGGTGTTATTATACTGATGCAGATACCACTGACCCTATAACCAGCCCTCCTCTGGCTATACCCATGTGCCAGTGTCACTACTGTGTCATTATATAGCGCTGGGTGTTATTATACTGATACAGATACCACTGATCCTATAACCAGCCCTCCTCTGGCTATACCCATGAGCCAGTGTCACTACTGTGTCATTATATAGCGCTGGGTGTTATTACACTGATGCAGATACCACTGATCCTATAACCAGCCCTCCTCTGGCTATACCCATGTGCCAGTGTCACTACTGTGTCATTATATAGCGCTGGGTGTTATTATACTGACGCAGATACCACTGACCCTATAACCAGCCCTCTTCTGGCTATACCCATGTGCCAGTGTCACTACTGTGTCATTATATAGTGCTGGGTGTTATTATACTGATGCAGATACCACTGATCCTATAACCAGCCCTCCTCTGGCTATACCCATGTGCCAGTGTCACTACTGTGTCATTATATAGTGCTGGGTGTTATTATACTGATGCACATACCACTGATCCTATAACCAGCCCTCCTCTGGCTATACCCATGTGCCAGTGTCACTACTGTGTCATTATATAGTGCTGGGTGTTATTATACTGATGCAGATACCACTGACCCTATAACCAGCCCTCCTCTGGCTATACCCATGAGCCAGTGTCACTACTGTGTCATTATATAGTGCTGGGTGTTATTATACTGATGCAGATACCACTGCTCCTATAACCAGCCCTTGTCTGGCTACACACATGTGCCAGTGTCACTACTGTGTCATTATATAGTGCTGGGTGTTATTATACTGATGCAGATACCACTGATCCTATAACCAGCCCTCCTCTGGCTATACCCATGTGCCAGTGTCACTACTGTGTCATTATATAGTGCTGGGTGTTATTATACTGATGCAGATACCACTGCTCCTATAACCAGCCCTCCTCTGGCTATACCCATGTGCCAGTGTCACTACTGTGTCATTATATAGTGCTGGGTGTTATTATACTGATGCAGATACCACTGACCCTATAACCAGCCCTCCTCTGGCTATACCCATGGGCCAGTGTCACTACTGTGTCATTATATAGTGCTGGGTGTTATTATACTGATGCAGATACCACTGATCCTATAACCAGCCCTCCTCTGGCTATACCCATGTGCCAGTGTCACTACTGTGTCATTATATAGCGCTGGGTGTTATTATACTGATGCAGATACCACTGACCCTATAACCAGCCATGTCTGGCTATACACATGTGCCAGTGTCATTACTGTGTCATTATATAGTGCTGGGTGTTATTATACTGATGCAGATACCACTGATCCTATAACCAGCCCTCCTCTGGCTATACCCATGAGCCAGTGTCACTACTGTGTCATTATATAGTGCTGGGTGTTATTATACTGATGCAGATACGACTGACCCTATAACCAGCCCTCCTCTGGCTATACCCATGTGCCAGTGTCAGTACTGTGTCATTATATAGTGCTGGGTGATATTATACTGATGCAGATACCACTGATCCTATAACCAGCCCTCCTCTGGCTATACCCATGTGCCAGTGTCACTACTGTGTCATTATATAGTGCTGGGTGTTATCATACTGATGCAGATACCACTGACCCTATAACCAGCCCTCCTCTGGCTATACACATGTGCCAGTGTCACTACTGTGTCATTATATAGTGCTGGGTGTTATACTGATGCAGATACCACTGATCCTATAACCAGCCCTCCTCTGGCTATACCCATGTGCCAGTGTCACTACTGTGTCATTATATAGTGCTGGGTGTTATTATACTGATGCAGATACCACTGATCCTATAACCAGCCCTCCTCTGGCTATACTCATGTGCCAGTGTCACTACTGTGTCATTATACAGTGCTGGGTGTTATTATACTGATGCAGATACCACTGATCCTATAACCAGCCCTCCTCTGGCTATACTCATGTGCCAGTGTCACTACTGTGTCATTATATAGCGCTGGGTGTTATTATACTGATGCAGATACCACTGATCCTATAACCAGCCCTCCTCTGGCTATACCCATGTGCCAGTGTCACTACTGTGTCATTATATAGTGCTGGGTGTTATTATACTGATGCAGATACCACTGATCCTATAACCAGCCCTCCTCTGGCTATACCCATGTGCCAGTGTCACTACTGTGTCATTATATAGTGCTGTGTGTTATTATACTGATGCACATACCACTGATCCTATAACCAGCCCTTGTCTGGCTATACCCATGTGCCAGTGTCACTACTGTGTCATTATATAGCGCTGGGTGTTATTATACTGATACAGATACCACTGACCCTATAACCAGCCCTCCTCTGGCTATACCCATGTGCCAGTGTCACTACTGTGTCATTATATAGTGCTGGGTGTTATTATACTGATGCACATACCACTGACCCTATAACCAGCCCTCCTCTGGCTATACCCATGTGCCAGTGTCACTACTATGTCATTATATAGTGCTGGGTGTTATTATACTGATGCAGATACAACTGATTCTATAACCAGCCCTCCTCTGGCTATACCCATGTGCCAGTATCACTACTGTGTCATTATATAGTGCTGGGTGTTATTATACTGATGCAGATACCACTGATCCTATAACCAGCCCTCCTCTGGCTATACCCATGTGCCAGTGTCACTACTGTGTCATATAGTGCTGTGTGTTATTATACTGATGCAGATACCACTGATTCTATAACCAGCCCTCCTCTGGCTATACCCATGTGTCAGTGTCACTACTGTGTCATTATATAGTGCTGGGTGTTATTATACTGATGCAGATACCACTGATCCTATAACCAGCCCTCCTCTGGCTATACCCATGTGCCAGTGTCACTACTGTGTCATTATATAGTGCTGGGTGTTATTATACTGATGCAGATACCACTGATCCTATAACCAGCCCTCCTCTGGCTATACCCATGTGTCAGTGTCACTACTGTGTCATTATATAGTGCTGGGTGTTATTATACTGATGCAGATACCACTGATCCTATAACCAGCCATGTCTGGCTATACACATGTGCCAGTGTCACTACTGTGTCATTATATAGTTCTTGGTGTTATTATACTGATGCAGATACCACTGATCCTATAACCAGCCCTCCTCTGGCTATACCCATGAGCCAGTGTCACTACTGTGTCATTATATAGTGCTGGGTGTTATTATACTGATGCAGATACAACTGATTCTATAACCAGCCCTCCTCTGGCTATACCCATGTGCCAGTATCACTACTGTGTCATTATATAGTGCTGGGTGTTATTATACTGATGCAGATACCACTGATCCTATAACCAGCCCTCCTCTGGCTATACCCATGTGCCAGTGTCACTACTGTGTCATATAGTGCTGTGTGTTATTATACTGATGCAGATACCACTGATTCTATAACCAGCCCTCCTCTGGCTATACCCATGTGTCAGTGTCACTACTGTGTCATTATATAGTGCTGGGTGTTATTATACTGATGCAGATACCACTGATCCTATAACCAGCCCTCCTCTGGCTATACCCATGTGCCAGTGTCACTACTGTGTCATTATATAGTGTTGGGTGTTATTATACTGATGCAGATACCACTGATCCTATAACCAGCCCTCCTCTGGCTATACCCATGTGTCAGTGTCACTACTGTGTCATTATATAGTGCTGGGTGTTATTAAACTGATGCAGATACCACTGATCCTATAACCAGCCATGTCTGGCTATACACATGTGCCAGTGTCACTACTGTGTCATTATATAGTTCTTGGTGTTATTATACTGATGCAGATACCACTGATCCTATAACCAGCCCTCCTCTGGCTATACCCATGAGCCAGTGTCACTACTGTGTCATTATATAGTGCTGGGTGTTATTATACTGATGCAGATACGACTGACCCTATAACCAGCCCTCCTCTGGCTATACCCATGTGCCAGTGTCACCACTGTGTCATTATATAGTGCTGGGTGTTATTATACTGATGCAGATACGACTGACCCTATAACCAGCCCTCCTCTGGCTATACCCATGTGCCAGTGTCACTACTGTGTCATTATATAGTGCTGGGTGTTATTATACTGATGCAGATACCACTGACCCTATAACCAGCCCTCCTCTGGCTATACCCATGAGCCAGTGTCACTACTGTGTCATTATATAGTGCTGGGTGTTATTATACAGATGCAGATACCACTGACCCTATAACCAGCATTTGTCTGGCTATACGCATGTGCCAGTGTAACTACTGTGTCATTATATAGTGCTGGGTGTTATTATACTGATACAGATACCACTGACCCTATAACCAGCCCTCCTCTGGCTATACCCATGTGCCAGTGTCACTACTGTGTCATTATATAGTGATGGGTGTTATTATACTGATGCAGATACCACTGATCCTATAACCAGCCCTCCTCTGGCTATACCCATGTGCCAGTGTCACTACTGTGTCATTATATAGTGCTGGGTGTTATTATACTGATACAGATACCACTGATCCTATAATCAGCCTTCCTCTGGCTATACCCATGTGCCAGTGTCACTTCTGTGTCATATAGTGCTGGGTGTTATTATACAGATGCAGATACCACTGACCCTATAACCAGCATTTGTCTGGCTATACGCATGTGCTAGTGTTACTACTGTGTCATTATATAGTGCTGGGTGTTATTATGCTGAAGCAGATACCACTGATCCTATAACCAGCCATGTCTGGCTATACCCATGTGCCAGTGTCGCTACTGTGTCTTTGTATAGAGCTGGCTGTTATTGTACAGATGCAGATACACATCCAGTATTTCACTCAGGCTCTATTTATTCCATAACTTCACCCAATATCGCTAGCAGTCTCTTGACAATCCACTAACTTTATTCACTCTACATATTCTCCCTTTCCTATTATTTAATCAGAAAGAAAAGATATACTAAGGTTGTGGCGGACACTGCAAGGGCTAGTCACAGACACCAGTGTCCGTGTACGGACACCTTGCCTATCCCTGGCGCCAAGCCATCTATGGGTTTTCTGTTTTTTTGTGTTGGAAAGCTAGCTCAGGCTGTAACTTTGCATACACATTTCTCTTCAGGATACAGTTAATATATTCCCAGAAAGCTCATAGTTACCAACACCTCTGAACATAGCTATTCTCCTAGAATTCAACTCATTCAAGAGAATTTTAAAACCACCCAAAAGCCAAATCAAGTCATCTGCTGGCTTGGGACACAAAGTGGTTTTCCAAAAACAAATTCATAAATTACATATTGGAAAAAAAAGAAATTAAATAAAACAATAGTTTTTTGGGGTTGTTTTTTTTTTTTTTTTTAAAACCTCAGAACAAAATAAAGTAATCTAAAAGGGACAAGAAACATAAACTTTGTCATTCATGTTTTAGATAAAGAATACCATTTTAAACAACTTTCCAATTTACTTAAAATATCCAATTTACTTCATTCTCTTGGTATTCTTTCTTGAAGTAGCAGCAATGAAGTAGCAGCAATGCACTACTTGGAGCTAGCTGAACACTCAATGCAAACCTTTTTACTTGTTTTTACTGCTCTTGAAAAAGACGCTTGAGCGTTGAAACGCGTAGAGCTAAAATAAATATTTTTATCTCATATATTTGGAATTATTCTTTCCTGTGACGAGCCGGACTTACTATATTGGATAAGTAAGTTACTACATGATTTATAATTAAAGTTATTACTTTACTGCTGATGGGGTTTTCCAATCCATTTCCAGCCCAGCTGATAACACCTTGAAAATTACCTTTCGATCTTTTGGAGAGAGACACACCTCAGGAGTTGAACTCACATTACTATAGGAGTGACTATACTGCACATTATTTTTTCGGATTTAACTTGCACATCAAGTCCATTTCTATCTATTAATAGAAATTAACTACACACCAAGACCAGCGCCATCCATTTTGTTTTGTCTATAGCTGTAAAAGCTGACTAGAAAATATAACCTGAATATCTCTATGTAAAAAAGAAAGATATTTTACCTCAAAAATTCCTCAGTAGCCACACCCCATTGTAAAGGACTTTTAAGCAGCAAATCAGTATGTCTGTCCCGGGACAGGCAAGAGAGTGAGCCTCGTCCACACTCATCTTATTTCCCTATTCAGTTTACTATGAAATCTCATGAGTGTTAAGTGAAATCTCATAAGATCACAGTAAAAGAGTTCATGACCTCAGCACTGCTGATGCTGATTGGCTGCTGTTCATTTCTTTTTTTTTACCTGCAGCTGGACAGCAGCTGAATTATACATTTTTACACAGCACTTACTCTGTTGAGCTGATGAAATTGTGAGGTAAAATGTCTTCCTTTTTTACATAGAGATGCTCAGGTGATATTTTCCTGTCAGCTTTTTACAGTTATACTGCGTCAGTTTCAAGTGATTTAGCATATGAGTATTATGTCCCTTTAAAAATAATTTGTAATATATATATATATATATATATATATATATCCATACTGCAGAAATTAACAGGCTTATAAAAATTTTTTTTTAAAGATTTCATGTAAATTACAGTTTAATTATTTTTTACCAGTTTGTTCTCTACAAGGAAATGTAAAGGAAAAACATGAATTATATATATCAATATCATAAAGCTCAAATTGAACATCTTTAAGCATTTGGTTAAATGTATAAATATTGTCTTTCTTGAAAAGCATATTATTTTTATGTTAATATTCGTCATTACATTTTAATAATACTACAAGCAAGAAAACAAACTATTTAACAATTCTTTTACATTTTTCCAAGTTTAAAATCAATCTTTTTTGTAATACATTTGATCGTGTGTGAGGTCAGCAATGATGTCATCAAAGTTTGATGTATGATGTCATAGATCATTTTATAGGTGAGACCATGGGGTAGATTTATCATAGTGCGAGCGGACCTGATACGATGTAGCGTATCATGTCTGCTGCACATCGATAAATGCAGACAGCATACGCTATCGGCATTTATCATTGCACCAACAGTTCTTGTGAACTGCTGGTGCAATGCCGCCCCCTGCAGATTCACGGCCAATTGGCCACTAGCAGGGGGTGTCAATCAACCAATCGTATTCGATCGGGTTGATTTCTGTCCGCAGCCTCAGAGCAGGCGGACAAGTTATGGAGCAACCGTCTTTAGACCGCCTGAAAGCTCGTGCGGAAACAGGGGCATCAAGCTCAATTAGGAGCTTGATAATTCGGCCCCCATGTGTGATGTCCTAACAAATAGTGAAGCCCAGTTATCTGGGAAATAGGAAGCCCACAACTTTCAGAGATAAATTGTTTAACTATGCAACATTTTATAATACAATCTCAGGGTTAAATGTCTCTTTAAAAGATTACTAAATACAGTCTAATGATGCATAGTTAAATTGCTAAGTGAAATCCTTTGAAAAATATACAAATCACCTTAAAGGGACACTTTGCACCTTGCAATTACAAAACATTTCTGTCTATATAATAACTTATCAGCTAAGTTTACACAATTTAAAAACAAAACAGCTTATTTGCTGCAATTGTTTTTCAATCAAGAAACTCCACCCACAATTTCCTTATTTGAAGGAGCCAATCCAGAGTTATTACAGGAGTAGGCAAGGTTTGTCACTGTCATTATGTTATGAAAAAAATGACATTGTTTTACAGTTGTTATCTGATGAACCAATTATGGACAGATATGTAGCAGAGTTAGCCTTGATAAGTCAGCAGCATTCATTTCCAGTTCTGAGACTCAGAAAGTGATGCTTTTCAGAGCTACATTACATGAAAAGGAGGGAAACAAATAATTAAAGTATATTGTAAAGTTTTTTTTACTACACATTACTAAGCAATTCATTTTACATTGTCAATGTGATAACTGTCCCTTTATAGCTGTATTAAGTATTTCTATTAAATCCTTGCGAGGAAGACTCCTTAGATTGACCAGAGCTGCAAAAACAAGCAAGATTTAAATGAATTTATGCAAAAAGTATTTTTTTAAGTGTATATTTCTGTATTTCTCACAAGCTAGGTATTTTCATTTTATAAATATGTATCATGTACAGGTGGGCACTGGGGCTTAGCTTGGCCATCTGCTCAGTTGCAGGGATACCTAATGCAGCTGCAGGCTTCTAAAAAGCTAATGAATAGAACTGAGTATATATTGTTTATGTTCTCTTTTTTTAATACTTAAATGGATAGCAAAAGTTTCAGTACAAGAAACACAAAATCAATTTATATTTTGATAACTTGTTCTCTGGCTCCCTCCAGTGGTAGAGGTTAGTTTCAGCATGCTGTATCACTGCTAGTTCTGGTGTTTTGCTCATAGAAATACAGCACTGCTGATGATCATATAAAACACGGACATCAAAAGCATTAAACTACTTAGCACTCAGATGCAGAAAAATTTAAAAAATAAAAACAAATATATATTTTATTTGTTGCATTCTTCTGAAAACAATAAAAGAACTGTCCCTGTAATAGAAAATGAATAAATTCTTGCAACAAATTGTTTTTTTTTTTGCTGGTTTGTAAACTGTTCTATAAAGTTGGAAATACTTTTTGCACAGGTGGTAAAGGTTTAAAAAAGTTCAGATTTACACTATTTAGGCAGGAAAGACTTTTAGAGTTAAAATGTACACTATTCAATAGCAGTAGCGCAATGTCCTTATCAGT
The DNA here is from genome assembly GCF_027579735.1 of Bombina bombina. Taxonomy (NCBI): domain Eukaryota; kingdom Metazoa; phylum Chordata; class Amphibia; order Anura; family Bombinatoridae; genus Bombina; species Bombina bombina. The sequence goes on along the minus strand of NC_069508.1, from coordinate 34,887,025 downwards.
TGATTCATTTTGGCATCAGCCAAGAAGTGTGTAAGCTTTACTTTTTCTTGGCCTGTCTTGACCCCATAACAATATATATGCAGCTCCTGATGGCTTGCAGCAATAGCACTAGTATCTACTACATTATATGTATTTAAGTTTAAGCTAATCCTGTGCTGCACTGAATACATTCCCCATAGGAAATGACAGATTAATGGATTTTTATTAACAAACTAATGCTTGGAAATTGGATAAAACATTGTATTTATTTATTTTTGTGCCAAATGATTAATCCAAAACAATATTTTTTTGTCTGTGCACCCCGTAAGAATGAAGGTTTTTCCCAGTTACTATCCTTCAAGGGACATAAAAACACTAAATATATTAAATAAGCATAACATATTTATTCCCTGTCTCCCTCTAGTCATGGGTGCGGCCATGTTGAAACCTAGTTTCCATTCCAATGCAGCAACTCCAAAATGGTGGTGCCCATAATTAGAGGTAAGTGCATGAAATATATTCAGTTTTGAATGTCCCTTTAAATTACATACTCAATTTAGGCATTTTTGCTCTGTATTGGTTTAACCATAAATATTGTTACATGCACCCATACATATTATAATCTGCCTCTTTTTACAGACAATCTGGGCTTTCTTCTTATACGCCTAACTCTTAAAACTGTAAGACCATTACATCATCCTTAATAGCCCAATCACACAGTTCTTTCTCTCTCCGCTTTCCAAAAAACTTACACGCACATTTATCCCAATTGCCACGAAAACCACTCACAATACAAAACCCCTCAGCATGCACTTTCACTCTTCTCAAGCTCTCCTGTGTCTTACATCATCCATATAACCTAAGATTTTCACACACTGTGATAGTTTCCCAGTCACTACATGGACATCTGTTTGTAGAAAGCTCCTGGATATTGTGTAACACAGCATCATCTATTGGTTGAAAGATCCATGACATTGTGTAACACAGCATCATCTATTGGTTGAAAGATCCATGACATTGTGTAACACAGCATCATCTATTAGTAGATTCCTCATCAAAATGCTTACTGGAGAAAAAAGACAAATTTGCATATATTTTGCATAGGTGATAATGCAAATGTATAAGTGTGAGTTTTATTGTTTAGGCCCCTTGAAGCCCCCTTCCTTTTGTAAGAGATATTTGTTATTATTATTTTGTTGTCTATGTGATTTCCCTTTGCTTATGTTTTATGTGGAGTGTGCAACCATAAGTTAAATGGTGTGTTGTAAGAGTCCAGTTCTAAATGAAATAACATATTATTAGTAGTTCCTTTTGGAATGGTTAGTCTTGCCTGGTTCTTTCAGGGATGCAAGTGGCAGAGTTTAAGGACCTGCTTTCAGGTTGTACGTTTCCTTGTAGTAGAGACCTGTTACCAAGTCTGCGACCCTGTAAGCCACAAGTGGCTTTTCATAAACATGCACCCTGAAAGCAGGTCCTTAAAGGGACTTGAAACCTAAAATTTTTCTTTTACATTTCTGATAGAGCACATAATTTTAAACAACTTTCCAATTAACTTCTATAATCAAATTTACTTACTTCTCTTGGTATCATTTGCTAAAGGAGCAGCAATGCACTACTGGGTGCTAGCTGAACACATCTGGTGAGCGAATCGCAAGAGGCATATATGTAAAGTCGTCGATCAGAAGCTATCACCCAGTAGTGCTTTGCGGCTCCTGAGCCTGGGATGATCCCACCACTGCCACAAAATGTAGTTAAGGTCCGGTACTTTGACAGCAGAGAAAGTGGCAGTATATTCACTAGTGGGTCTCTGTTGCTCAGTCTAAACCCAGATACAGCACCTGAATAGTAGATCTGCCACCAGAGTGATCATTGCTGAGACCGGGGTCAAGCAAGTGGGCTTGTCTCAGTGGGCTCCCTGGCAGGTATAAATTCTTCTGCCCCACTCCTTTTTCCAGGCAGGTATCAATCCCTATGCCTAACTCCTTCTTCCAGGCAGATATTGATCCCTTTGTGTACACCACTTCTTCTTCTAGGCAGGTTATGACCCCTTTGCCTGCACCAACTATAAAAAGACACTTGAGGCTTACAGGGCTACATACTCTGTAATAGCTCTCCAATACAGGTAAATTTCTTTGAAAGCATATCCAACAAATCATGCTCCACTCACCTAAATTCTATTCACAACACATTTAAAGGGACATGAGACCCAAAAATGTTCTTTCATGATTTAGGTAGAACATACCATTTTAAATAACTTTCCAGTTTACTTCTATTATATTTGCTTTGTTCTCTTGGTATCATTTGTTGAAAGAGCAGCAATGCACTACTGGTTTCTAAATGAACACATGGATGAGCCAAACACAATTGGTATATATATGCAGCCACCAATCAGCAGCTAGAACCTAGGTTCTTTGCTGCTCCTGAGCTTAACTAGATAAACCTTTCAGGAAAGGATAACAAGAGAAGAAAGCAAATTAAGCAATAGAAGTAAATTGGAAAGTTGCTTAAAAATGGTATATTCTGTCTAAATCATGAATGTCTAAGTATGCCTTTACTGTCCCTTTAACATACCTACTTACTAGCAAACACCTTTTGAAAGAGAAACTTAGAACAGGTCTCATCCTTCTCTCTCTCTCTCTCTCTCTCTCTCTCTCTCTTTCTCTCATCCATACATGCTTGCAACATAATTTTTCTACCTTTCTAAAACATACACTTTCTCATAACCTCTTCTGCTTCCTCAATCTCATCCCTCACATTTGTACCCAAATCACGTAATACGTACAAATATCGTAACCGCTGCTGCCACCTCGCATAAAATCTATGCTCTTTCCTAGACTCTACTTTCAACCATTCCCTTCAATCCAACACATTAACAAAATCATACTTTGCTCTTTGCATCCACACAAACTTACACTCATATTGCTTCTTCATATACTCATCATCAAATTACCTTACATTCAATTTCCACATACCCTTACCATAAATTATAGCATCTATTATACTTACATCAAATTCCACGCAAGTATGATCCATGAAAGGAGCTCTGAATGCTCTATATCGTTACACAAGAATATTTCTAGAACAAAAAAATGAAATCAATGCTGGATCTTACACTTCCAGTCTCAAAAGTAAAACTCTAACCTGACTTCTGTGAAACTTAAAGCATCATTCAAACCAAAAATATAAATTATTTCCCTTAAATATTTGTTGGATTTATACAAGATAGAATCAGATACTCCTTCTCTATAGCCAAAATTAAAGGGATATGAAACCCCAACATTTTCTTTTGTGATTCAGATAGAGCATACAATTTAAAAAAAAAGTTTCCAGTTCTAGAGCTCTTGCAAATTAATAACATTTTTGCAAAACTGTTGCATTATAGTGGTCCAGGCATGTGCACACTCCTGAGTTTACACACCATTTGATAATAGAAGTATATTGTTTAAAATGTCATGCCCTATTTGAATCATGACAGGAAAAAAATGTGTTTCATGTCCCTTTAAGTACATAATTGATATTCCCCATTAAAATCAAAGGTACCCTGCTCCCTAAAACAAACCAAGATTAGAAATTAATAAAAATTCTTCCCTTTTGAGAGAAGCATATACATGTCAGTATATAGCAGGCTTGCAATACAATTTATTTAATAATTATTCTTTAAAATAACCCCCAATTAAAATGTATATACAAAACAATTAAAATCAATATTTATTCCGAAATTCTTTAGATTAGCTCAAATGTATAGACACATTGAATTATATTTATAGAAACCAGATTATGAATCAAATGATACACACTTAAACTGTTACAATATTCTTACAAAGATCATAAAAAAAATATACCTTTAAAATTAACTTTACTCACAATAATCGCATTAAAATACTACAATAAAATACAAGAATCTTCTATTATTAACCAATAACTCTAGTTCAGTGCCCAATATGGATTTTCAACTTATTATGCTTAATTAATAACTACCAGGGATTTATTCACAATAACCAGTTTATGTACAGTTCTGAAAGAGTTCACTATAATGACTGACTTATAAATCTGGAGTGCAAGACCCTGTCTAGCAAAAAAAATATTTAGCGCTGAATATGATTAGTTAAAACTACACAGGACTATGAATATAAGATTAAAATACTAATTGTCTCTTATCCACAAAGAGTGTCCCAACGTATTTGTCTTACAGAAAACTGTGTTTGCACACTGGTCTCTCTGTAAGCAAAAATGGTAGCAAGCAGGATTGCAAATAGTCACCAAACAAAATGTTTCCACCAAGATCCTTTTCTCTCTGTGCAGGGAGCTTTTTGTCTGAGACAAAACTCCTCCCCATGTCTTAATCATTCAATAGATTTGGATACACCCTCTTCTCTGATTGGCTACTGGGAAATGTCATTTTAACAGCAAAATGTCTCTTTGGTTGTAATTCTGGATTTAGGCCATCAGGGGCAGCAGACAAGACAAACAGTTTAATTTTTAACACTGCTATACAGTAAATACAGTTCTTTGACATGTTTATTTAATATACTATAATTTCTTGATATTAATAAACTTATCTGGTCAGCATATATAGTAATACATAATGCAATTTTCCCTGATTATTTTAATATGAAACATAAGTATATTTCTAGTAATCATATTAATAATCAGCTGTTAACCATCCTTCATCACAGAATCATAGCATTCAACATCCTGGCATTGTATTGTATCTTAAATGAAATACAGTATATTTCTTGTTTCTAATCATTTTTGAGTGCATAGATTTATGTTTATGATCAATATTCATAGGACATCTTGTTGTCTGAAAAATAAAGAAACAGATGTTGTTATTTTGAAATAAACATTTATACATTTACTATACAGCTATTTATTAAGTTCAGCATATACTTATCTAATATGTTACTGTCAGGCACTTCTTCTCAGGATATATATATATATATATTTATACAGTCTGAGTATCAATTAAATCTTTGAGAATTATACAGTTCATTTAGATTAATTTCTAACTTCTTTTTTTTTTTTTTTTAAACCATGATTTACATTTACAGTTTGTCTGGGATGAAAATGTATATTTTAACTCAGCAGGGACAATTAGTTAACAACACCTAGATGAGATGAGATACATCTTTTGATAATGGTTGTATATTCCATTATCCTTACAGACGGAGCAACTTGTTTTTATTTAGATAGGGAAAAATTCTTTACACCTTAGGCAGGAAACCTTTGAAAGCAATTCCTTTGTTCTTGAAATCTGTGCTTCAGAACGAGAGGGGTTGTTTTACAAACAGTTTCACATATAAAATGAGTTCTTGGTCTTATCATATATCTATGTGTAGATAAATATACATTTATATATATATTATTTAATAACACTCACATATATCCTGACATAAATACCCCTTCCATTTTTAAATAGATGTAGGACACATGTATTTGAATTGGCTTACAGTCAGTGGTATTTGGTGGGTGTCTTGACAGTTTGCATCATAGACTGTCTTCTATGAAGAGAGTCCATTACTTTTGAGTCCTTATGCTCTTTAGCTAGGCATCTTTAAACTACAATATTTCTTTAGTGCATTTGGGGATATGACACTTCATTCTTCCTTTATAACTTGTAGTTGGGATCTAGGATGGCACGCTTGCAACTGGTTAATATGGACCCATTTTTCCATAAAAGTATCATTTTTAGGGATCCTAATTTTATAGGCAACTGGAGATATTTTGTCAGTAATGACAAAAGGACCCTTCCATGATGGAAGAAATTTCTTCTGCTTAACCTGATCTCTTCCAAAGTTATAAAGATAAACTTTATCATTTATTTCATATTCCTTTTTGGATGTTTTGAGATCATAATAGGTTTTAGCAGCAGTTGCGTATTTTTCTATGTTCCTTTGAGCAAATGCAAAGGCATATTGCAGGTGCTTCCTTAGGTTCTCTACATATTGATGCGTATTGGTAGTATTTATCAAGTTCTGGTCAGATGTACGGTACAGTAGATGCTGAGGTAGAACCATTCATCTACCAGTCATCAACTCAAAAGGTTAGGTCTAGAGGTAATTTTACATCCCAGTCTTTACCCGTTTCATTTACAAACTTTTTGAGGATTTTCACAATGGACTGGTTGTAACGCTCAATTTGTATATCTGACCATGGCTTTACCATCCCCCTTTTCTGCAATGGTGCTCTATGCGTTGGTGGAGTGGGTTTGAACAGTGGACAGGTTAAACAACCTTGACAGTAGGTATGAACATCTTTCAACATGTGCGTCCAAAAGGTGTAATCACGCAATTTTTCATACGTTAATTTGGCGCCATGATGACCAGATGTGGGAGCATCATGGGCATGTTGAAGCATTAGACCTCTGAACTTTGTAGGTACCACCCATTGCTGGATGCCAGTTTTGGAGGTTCTAACTAACAAACCATCCTGTAACTTGAATTGTGATTTGGATTTCATTAAGATTCTAAGATCTTCCTTGCCAATACCGTCCTCTTTTAAGATGGGGTTGCTTTCAGGATCTTCTATGTGTTTATAGAAGATGCCTACAATGGGGTCTTCTTTTTGACTAGTGATCAGGTCCTTACTAGGAGAATCCTGACTCCATTGTACCAGGTTAAGGTCACTCTGTTGTTTAGTCTGGTTTCCGGTAATGGCTTTTACCTGAATTGCACCCATTAAGTGGTCGATATTAAGGAGTTCTCCAGTTATGGCTCCTTGTTTGGCTAATGAATCAGCAAGATCATTATCAGGACCTTGAATTCTGGAATGACCCTTGGTCTTTTTCCAGTGTACAGTTAACCCATTGGATACCACTAGAGTATCAATCTCGCAGAACAACTTGCCATTTTTGACTGGTTTGTTGTTACTTTTCTGCATGCCATTTCTTTTCCAAGTTGGCAGGTATTCAACAAAACTGTCATGCACATAATTTGAGTCAGTAATGATCACAAATTCATGAATATCTTTTGCAATAGCCATTTCAATGGTTTTCAGAACAGCAGTTAGTTCTGCTACTTGACTGGATCTTGGTCCAATGTTGAAACCTACAGAAATATTTGGGAATCCATTTGCCCAGGTTATACCAATGCCAGTGACTAATCTGCGCTCATTTTCAATAGTGGCATGGTAAGAACAACCATCAACATATACCCAAGGTAATGTTTGACACTGGTCCTCATTGTTTATTTTATACGGGGAAAGCAATTGTTCCTCCAGGAAATCATCTTCTAATATCTTTTCCCCATGATCCTTAGCAGTACAGTCGTGGAGCTCAGCAAGCCCCTGTGCGACTGGATTCTTTTTATTTTGTTTGTAGCGAATTTCTAAAGGCCAGCCTTGTAAGGAAAGAGTCCAAGCTGTTATGCGGCTATTAGACAAATTCCCATCTCTTATTCTCTCACTTTGCAGATATAGCAAAGGCTGGTGGGCCATTTCTACAATAATTTTCTTACCCTGTATATAGCTGCAGAAATTTTGTAGAGCCCATACAATAGATAAGAGGGCTTTTTCGCAATCGCTATATTTTATTTCTACTGGGGATAGAGTTTTGCTTGCATAAGCAATGACTTTGCTTAAATTATCATGCTTTTGGTATAAAACAGCACTCATGCTTATATCTGTGTAACCTGTCTCTAAGTAGAAAGGTTTACCCCCTTCAGGGTACGCTAAGCAAGGTGCTTGAGTGAGTTTTCTCTTCAGCTCCTTAATGGCTGTCTCTTGAGCCTCACTCCAGTGCCATTTCACATCCTTCTTTAGAAGAAGTAGCAGTGGTTTAGCTAATCCTGCATAATTATCAATAAATTTGCGAGAATAATTCCTCATACCCAGGAATGATCTCAATTCCTTTAAGATAGTTGTGTTTTTAGAATTTATTATAGCTTCCACATTTTTCTTCTGAGGATTTAGCCCTTCAGAAGTAACTTCATGTCCCAAAAAATTTACACGAGTGCGGCACCATTGAGCTTTTTGTAGGAATAATTTGACACCTGTCCTTTTAAGTTGGCTGAGGACATGTTTAAGTTCTGTGATGTGTTTTTCAAAGTCTGTGCTTTTGATTAAAACATCATTAACATAAGATAAGGTCCCCCTTTCCAGTGCATCAGGCATAGCCTTATGCATGAATACAGCAAATTCATGTCCTGAATTTATGTATCCAATTCTTCCCTTTTGAGAGAAGCATATACATGTCAGTAAATAGCAGGCTTGCAATACAATTTATTTAATAATTATTCTTTAAAATAACCCCCAATTAAAATGCATATACGAAACAATTAAAATCAATATTTATTCCTAAATTCTTTAGATTAGTTAAAATGTATAGACACATTGAATTATATTTATAGAAACCAGATTATGAATCAAATGATACACACTTAAACTGTTACAATATTCTTACAAAGATCATAAAAAAAATATACCTTTAAAATTAACTTTACTCACATTAAAATACTGCAATAAAATACCAGAATCTTCGATTATTAACCAATAACTCTAGTTCAGTACCCAATATGGATTATCAATTTACTGTGCTTAATTAATAACTACCAGGGATTTAATCACAATAACCAGTTTTTGTACAGTTTTGAAAGAGTTTACTATAATGACTGACATAAATCTGGAGTGCAAGACCCTGTCTAGCAAATAAATTATTAAGCGCTGAATATGACTAGTTAAAACTACACAGGACTATGAACATAAGCTTAAAATACTAATTATGCTCTTTTTTAAAATTACCCGCTGCAGTCTAACTATAGCCTTAGAATGATTTAAATATTATATATAAATTTAACAATCACGTATACTTTACCAGATCACCAGTTTGAGAATTCAGTTAATATCCAAATATGTCTATCGTCATATGTTTTAGTAGAATTATGCACATTTGTAAGAGAAATAATCTTGATAGTCTCTTATCCACAAAGAGTATCCCAACGTATTTGTCTTACAGAAAACTGTGTTCGCACACTGATCTCTCTGTAATCAAAAATGGTAGCAAGTAGGATTGCAAATAGTCACCAAACAAAATTTTTCCACCAAGATTCTTTTCTCTCTGTGCATGGAGCTTTTAGTCTGATACAAAACTCCTCCCCATGTCTTAATCATTCAATAGATTTGGATACGCCCTCTTCTCTGATTGGCTACTGGGATATATAATTTTAACAACCAAATATCTCTTTGGTTGTAATTCTGGATTTAGGCCATCAGGGGCAGCAGACAAGACAAACAGTTTAATTTTTAACACTGTTTTACAGTAAATACAGTTCTTTAAAATGTTTATTTAATATACTATTTATTGATATTAATAAACTTATCTGGTCAACATATATAATAATACATAATGCCATTTTCTATGATTATTTTAATATGAAACATAAGTATATTTCTAGTAATCATATTAATAATCAGCTCATTGTTAACCATCCTTCTTCACAGAATCATAGCATTCAACATCCTGGCATTGTATTGTATCTTAAATGAAATACAGTATATTTCATGTTTCTAATAATTTTTGAGTGCATAGATTTATGTTTATGATCAATATTCATAGGACATCTTGTTGTCTGAAAAATAAAGAAACATATGTTGTTATTTTGAAATAAACATTTATACATTTACTATACAGCTATTTATTAAGTTCAGCAAATACTTATCTAATATGTTACTGTTAGGCACTTCTTCTCAGGATATATATATATATATATATATATATATATATATATATATATATATATATATATATATTTATACAGTCTGAGTATCAATTAAATCTTTGAGAATTATACAGTTCATTTAGATTAATTTCTAACTTCTCTTTTTTTTTAAACCACGATTTACATTTCCAGTTTGTCTGGGATGAGAATGTATATTTTAACTCAGCAGGGACAATTTAACACCTAGATGAGATGAGCTACATCTTTTGAGAATGGTTGTATATTACATTATCCTTACAGTTGGAGCGACTAGTTTTTCAGAAAGGGAAAATTTCTTTACACCTTAGGCAGGAAACCTTTGAAAGCAATTCCTTTGTTCTTGAAATCTGTGCTTCAGAATGAGAGGGGTTGTTTTACAAACAGTTTCACAAATAAAATGAGTTCTTGGTCTTATAATATATCTATGTGTAGATAAATATACATTCATATATATATTATTTAATAACACTCACAGATACCCTGACATACATTAATCTGAACTCACCCCCCCCCCCCCATAAATGAAAATCACCAAAAAAATCATCTTCCAAAGAATACACTCAACCCTAAATATTCAAAAATTAAAATTAAAAAAACAAAGTCGACACACCCCCTTACTTGCTCTGACCAAAAGAAAAAAAAAGGACTCTAAGACCATATGGCATTAGAGGAGGGCTCAGAAAGTCCAAACTCCTGCACACATATGATGTATTTGTAAAAGGGGACTGAGATACTGAAATATGCAGGCACTCCTTTCCATATGTTTAAAACGGCAGGCATTCAAAGAAGCCAATCTTAGGAACATCTAAGGAGGGCAAAACATATACAAAGGACACAAGAAAAAGTCTCATGCCACATCTGTCCCACCATCTGACTTTGACTTTTTTGAAGGAGATGCTCCAAAACTAGGCCTTCTGTCAGAAGATGAGGTCAAGGAAACTCCCATATCTTCCTGAAGATTAGTGACATCCTCAACATCAAAGATAAGCTCAGTACAAGGAGATGACAAAGCTTCAGATAAAGAATCTTAACCCATTGGATACCACTAGAGTATCAATCTCGCAGAACAACTTGCCATTTTTGACTGGTTTGTTGTTACTTTTCTGCATGCCATTTCTTTTCCAAGTTGGCAGGTAGTCAACAAAACTGTCATGCACATAATTTGAGTCAGTAATGATCACAAATTCATGAATATCTTTTGCAATAGCCATTTCAATGGTTTTCAGAACAGCAGTTAGTTCTGCTACTTGACTGGATCTTGGTCCAATGTTGAAACCTACAGAAATATTTGGGAATCCATTTGCCCAGGTTATACCAATGCCAGTGACTAATCTGCGCTCATTTTCAATAGTGGCATGGTAAGAACAACCATCAACATATACCCAAGGTAATGTTTGACACTGGTCCTCATTGTTTATTTTATACGGGGAAAGCAATTGTTCCTCCAGGAAATCATCTTCTAATATCTTTTCCCCATGATCCTTAGCAGTACAGTCGTGGAGCTCAGCAATCCCCTGTGCGACTGGATTCTTTTTATTTTGTTTGTAGCGAATTTCTAAAGGCCAGCCTTGTAAGGAAAGAGTCCAAGCTGTTATGCGGCTATTAGACAAATTCCCATCTCTTATTCTCTCACTTTGCAGATATAGCAAAGGCTGGTGGGCCATTTCTACAATAATTTTCTTACCCTGTATATAGCTGCAGAAATTTTGTAGAGCCCATACAATAGATAAGAGGGCTTTTTCGCAATCGCTATATTTTATTTCTACTGGGGATAGAGTTTTGCTTGCATAAGCAATGACTTTGCTTAAATTATCATGCTTTTGGTATAAAACAGCACTCATGCTTATATCTGTGTAACCTGTCTCTAAGTAGAAAGGTTTACCCCCTTCAGGGTACGCTAAGCAAGGTGCTTGAGTGAGTTTTCTCTTCAGCTCCTTAATGGCTGTCTCTTGAGTCTCACTCCAGTGCCATTTCACATCCTTCTTTAGAAGAAGTAGCAGTGGTTTAGCTAATCCTGCATAATTATCAATACATTTGCGAGAATAATTCATCATACCCAGGAATGATCTCAATTCCTTTAAGATAGTTGTGTTTTTAGAATTTATTATAGCTTCCACATTTTTCTTCTGAGGATTTAGCCCTTCAGAAGTAACTTCATGTCCCAAAAAATTTACACGAGTGCGGCACCATTGAGCTTTTTGTAGGAATAATTTGACACCTGTCCTTTTAAGTTGGCTGAGGACGTGTTTAAGTTCTGTGATGTGTTTTTCAAAGTCTGTGCTTTTGATTAAAACATCATTAACATAAGATAAGGTCCCCCTTTCCAGTGCATCAGGCATAGCCTTATGCATGAATACAGCAAATTCATGTCCTGAATTTATGTATCCAATTCTTCCCTTTTGAGAGAAGCATATACATGTCAGTAAATAGCAGGCTTGCAATACAATTTATTTAATAATTATTCTTTAAAATAACCCCCAATTAAAATGCATATACGAAACAATTAAAATCAATATTTATTCCTAAATTCTTTAGATTAGTTAAAATGTATAGACACATTGAATTATATTTATAGAAACCAGATTATGAATCAAATGATACACACTTAAACTGTTACAATATTCTTACAAAGATCATAAAAAAAATATACCTTTAAAATTAACTTTACTCACATTAAAATACTGCAATAAAATACCAGAATCTTCGATTATTAACCAATAACTCTAGTTCAGTACCCAATATGGATTATCAATTTACTGTGCTTAATTAATAACTACCAGGGATTTAATCACAATAACCAGTTTTTGTACAGTTTTGAAAGAGTTTACTATAATGACTGACATAAATCTGGAGTGCAAGACCCTGTCTAGCAAATAAATTATTAAGCGCTGAATATGACTAGTTAAAACTACACAGGACTATGAACATAAGCTTAAAATACTAATTATGCTCTTTTTTAAAATTACCCGCTGCAGTCTAACTATAGCCTTAGAATGATTTAAATATTATATATAAATTTAACAATCACGTATACTTTACCAGATCACCAGTTTGAGAATTCAGTTAATATCCAAATATGTCTATCGTCATATGTTTTAGTAGAATTATGCACATTTGTAAGAGAAATAATCTTGATAGTCTCTTATCCACAAAGAGTATCCCAACGTATTTGTCTTACAGAAAACTGTGTTCGCACACTGATCTCTCTGTAATCAAAAATGGTAGCAAGTAGGATTGCAAATAGTCACCAAACAAAATTTTTCCACCAAGATTCTTTTCTCTCTGTGCATGGAGCTTTTTGTCTGATACAAAACTCCTCCCCATGTCTTAATCATTCGATAGATTTGGTTGTAATTCTGGATTTAGGCCATCAGGGGCAGCAGACAAGACAAACAGTTTAATTTTTAACACTGTTTTACAGTAAATACAGTTCTTTAAAATGTTTATTTAATATACTATTTATTGATATTAATAAACTTATCTGGTCAACATATATAGTAATACATAATGCCATTTTCTATGATTATTTTAATATGAAACATAAGTATATTTCTAGTAATCATATTAATAATCAGCTCATTGTTAACCATCCTTCTTCACAGAATCATAGCATTCAACATCCTGGCATTGTATTGTATCTTAAATGAAATACAGTATATTTCATGTTTCTAATAATTTTTGAGTGCATAGATTTATGTTTATGATCAATATTCATAGGACATCTTGTTGTCTGAAAAATAAAGAAACATATGTTGTTATTTTGAAATAAACATTTATACATTTACTATACAGCTATTTATTAAGTTCATCAAATACTTATCTAATATGTTACTGTTAGGCACTTCTTCTCAGGATATATATATATATATATATATATATATATATATATATATATATATATATATATATATATATATATATATATTTATATATATATTTATACAGTCTGAGTATCAATTAAATCTTTGAGAATTATACAGTTCATTTAGATGAATTTCTAACTTCTCTTTTTTTTTAAACCACGATTTACATTTCCAGTTTGTCTGGGATGAGAATGTATATTTTAACTCAGCAGGGACAATTTAACACCTAGATGAGATGAGCTACATCTTTTGAGAATGGTTGTATATTACATTATCCTTACAGTTGGAGCGACTGGTTTTTCAGAAAGGGAAAATTTCTTTACACCTTAGGCAGGAAACCTTTGAAAGCAATTCCTTTGTTCTTGAAATCTGTGCTTCAGAATGAGAGGGGTTGTTTTACAAACAGTTTCACAAATAAAATGAGTTCTTGGTCTTATAATATATCTATGTGTAGATAAATATACATTCATATATATATTATTTAATAACACTCACAGATATCCTGACATACATTAATCTGAACTCCCCCCCCCCATAAATGAAAATCAACAAAAAAATCATCTTCCAAAGAATACACTCAACCCTAAATATTCAAAAATTAAAATTAAAAAAACAAAGTCGACACACCCCCTTACTTGCTCTGACCAAAAGAAAAAAAAAGGACTCTAAGACCATATGGCATTAGAGGAGGGCTCAGAAAGTCCAAACTCCTGCACACATATGATGTATTTGTAAAAGGGGACTGAGATACTGAAATATGTAGGCACTCCTTTCCATATGTTTAAAACGGCAGGCATTCAAAGAAGCCAATCTTAGGAACATCTAAGGAGGGCAAAACATATACAAAGGACACAAGAAAAAGTCTCATGCCACATCTGTCCCACCATCTGACTTTGACTTTTTTGAAGGAGATGCTCCAAAACTAGGCCTTCTGTCAGAAGATGAGGTCAAGGAAACTCCCATATCTTCCTGAAGATTAGTGACATCCTCAACATCAAAGATAAGCTCAGTACAAGGAGATGACAAAGCTTCAGATAAAGAATCTTTAAAATTAGAATCCTCAGCACTAGAATTAGAAACATCCTCAATCCACTCAGAGAAACTTATTTTGCCTGTAGCTGGATCAATGTCCATGGAAGGCTCATCAGGCTGGACTACATTAGACATGGCAATATCCAAAACATTAAAAGTGGAAAGAATGGGGGGTATAAAGGGAGCGCTAGAAAAGTTGTTCATAAAAAAATTTGTATACTTAAATGAGAGTAGCCTCTTAGTGAAATATATCAAAACCTATAACAGTTGGTATATGTACAGAAATATATATTGATTAAACAATAAACCAGTATGGGTCGTGAAATATACAATTGATTTATTTAAATGAAATATTAAAAAAGTTTATGTAAACACATAAAAACAAACATAAAAATAACTGATTTGGCTAATCCTAAAAACTTATAATACACAATGAACAATGAAAATGTCAAAGATGCACCTGCTACTGTATTTCTTTGATATGGAAAGAGTAGGATTTTTGTAAGCTATAAATATATATAGCGTGAATATATATAGCGTGAGCAGTTGGAGTAAAAGTTCTGCTAGAGGTCTAGAACAGGGGCTTTCTTCAGAGTATAGTTCTCAAAATATTTTGTACTCATTTTTACGCCTCTCTGTATTGCCTCTTTGTATTGGTGGGATAGAGTGTTTCCAAAGTTAGTCACCCTGTCCAAGTAAGAAAATTTATAAGTGGGTATAGGCTCACACCAAGTTTGAGATGTTGATCTGTAGCCGCTCTGGTAATGGGCAGTGTCTCAGATCCAGTATTGTATCCTCTCTTTGTGGTGTGTGCCCAAAGTGGAGGATTATGAGTTGAAAGTTTAAAGCCGTTCTCTGTGAGCGAGACCGCTAGGACCTGGAACTGATATGGCTCCTTTGCCTGTCCCAGTGGTTTGCAGTCTGTTTGTTCCAAAGAAAGGAAACTAGTGATGGCGATATACGCCCAAATTGGATTTTGCAGCAGGTAGTGCCGGATTCTCCACTGTGGGCAAATCTGTCTCCGTATACCGACAGTTCTTTTTCCGTGTCGGGCTACCTCCACTGGTCCTCGTTTGTTGATGCAGACTTGTAGCTCCGGCCTAGTCTGATGTGGATGTATCAATGTCCCAGAAAGGCATTACTGTTATAGGTTTTGATATATTTCACTAAGAGGATACTCTCATATAAGTATACAAATTTGTTTATAGGAACAGCTTTTCTAGCACTCCCTTTATACCTCCCCATTCTTTCCAATTTTTACTTTTTTGTATATGAAGAGGGTCATATACTCACAAAGGGTAGCTTTTTCCTAACCTTTGGCGCATCTTTATATAACTCCCCCTACCCACAATATCCAAAACATCAACTGCAGTATCTGGAAACTCATTCAATGATAGTGGGGCATTGAATCAGCGGAGGCAGCATTGCCACCGACTGGCAAATGTTCTCCAGCCCTGGGCCCCTTGGGGCCACCACCACATCTCTTTCTCCAGACTCTGGAGAATACTCAGCCAAAAAAGCTGTAAATAATAAAAGTAGAAAAAAACTGTAAATAATCTCAGACCTAATATTGATGGTTTCTTTAACTTTTGACAAAATTTAGCCATATGCCCTCACACAAGTCACACTTCCTTAAGAGCTGACATTTCTCTTATCTGTGACCTAATAAGCAATAATTACAGCAAACAAGTTAATCAGGACAGTCGTCAGCTTTATGACCAAATCTCTTGTATGGGTGACAAAAGGCAGGCATGTCTGGGTAAAACAAAAAGCCTTTTTGACCTTCAATAGCAAAAGCTTGTGTGGGAGGACAAATGTTCCCACAAGCATCTTTCTTAGATTCCACCGGGAATCTGAGCTTTTCAAGTGCTATATGGGTTGGTAAGAAGCTCCACATAATTACAATAGCGACTTAAAGGGACATTAAACCCCAATTTTCTCTTTCATGATTCAGACAGAGCCAGCAACTTTTTAATTTACTCCTAATATCAATTTGTCTTCATTCTCTTGCTATCTTTATTTTAAAAGCAGGAATGTAAAGCTTAAGAGCTGGCCCATTTTTGGTTAAGAACCTGGGTTATGCTTGCGTATCGGTTTGCTAAATGTAGCCACCAATAAGCTAGCGCTATCCAGGGTGCTGAACCTAAAATGGGCTGGCTCCTAAACTTTAAATTCATACGTTTTAAATACAGATAGCAAGAGAACAGAGAAAAATTGATAGTAGGAGTAAATTAGAAAGTTGCTTAAAATTTCTGCTCTATCTGAATCATGAAATAAAAAAGTTGGGTTTAGTGTCCCTTTAACCAAACATCAAGCTGATCATCAGGGAAAAAAGATTGTACATCAACAATCTCAGCAATTATTTTCCTCTCTCTCTCTCTCTCTGGGTACAAATCTTGCAAAAGTGACTCCTTGTGAAGCAGTATGGGTAGACATCTATTTGTGAAGTGCAACTTAGCAGCATACTCTCTGCTAAGTAGAGGGCAACATCATAATAAACTTGCTTGCAAAAAACAAGCATAATGAAATAAACACTTCCTCTTGGGAAACCGAAAATTTTCTGCCAAGATCACTGTTTTAATTTTTCATACATTATAGACATCTCTTTTCTCTTCCAAAATATACAGCTGTACTGTTTCTGGTGGATCAGAAGGATTTCTTTCCACCATCTCCACTCAATTCTCTAACCGCAGCTATGTGCAGGTCACCATAAGATGATGATGCAATTACTCCACAGGGTGTGCCAGAAAAAGAAATAACAGCAAACCCCCATCCCTGATTGTCCTGTGAGTATGGCTACTAGGCTAAAATATAATTTTGCCTTCTGTGGGCATCATCAGCAACATGCAACCCTACTTCTCTAGGCACATTAGACAAGGAGTCTGGTTTTTCCCTATCATCCTTAGGGAGACTTTCCCCAGGTGTCATAATAAACAGAAAAAATAAGGAACAGGAGGGGCACCTCGTGTGTACATCAATATATCTATATAAATAAAAGCATATACAAGAGCCAAATGGGTACTCACAATTGGCCCAAGTACACTTATGTACTAGTAGGAACTGGCTGGTATCTTCAGGTGTACCAGCTAAACCTCTCTAGGTGCAGAGTAGATAGTGCAGGAGGGTCCTGTCATGGTGGTTGCTGATGGATAGTCAGAAGCAGTGTATAAAGCTGCTATAGAAGGTAATGAACCAAAGCTTGCATAAAACAAGTTCAGTTTATTAAAACAAACATTTGAATATTAAAACAATAGCAAGCAATATTAAAATCATGCAACGTGTTTCTCAACCCCATGCTGGGTTGAGAAACGCGTTGCATGATTTTAATATTGAGCCCATGCTGGGTTGAGAAACGCGTTGCATGATTTTAATATTGCTTGCTATTGTTTTAATATTCAAATATTTGTTTAATAAACTGAACTTGTTTTATGCAAGCTTTGGTTCATTACCTTCTATAGCAGCTTTATGCACTGCTTCTGACTATCCATCAGCAATCACCATGACAGGACCCTCCTGAACTATCTACTCTGCACCTGGAGAGGTTTAGCTGGTACACCTGAAGATACCAGCCAGCTCCTACTAGTACATAAGTGTACTAAAGCCAAATGTGAGTGCCCACTTGGCTTATTTTCACTGATTTACTACATAGCATACTGATATGCACATGAGGCGCCCCTCTTGTTTTTTCTATCTTTCATAATAAACATATTTACAGAAGAAAAAAAAAAAGAGATCAACCAGTAACAAGGCTTCATTGCCTGTTCAATGGCCCCACCTGGGAGCAGCTTCTTTTGCCCAATTGAGGAAACATTTTTTTACAGAAAGGATGGTGGATTAATGGAATAAGCTTCCAATAGAGGTGGTAATTATAGGGACTCTAAAATAATTCTAAAATGCCTGGCACTTGCATAAGGCTATCCTAAGTAAACAGTAACATGTAATATGGGCATATATGAAAGAAACGCTTTTTTGTTTTATATTAAAGGGCCAGTAAACTCATCAAATAATGTTATATAATTCTGCACATAGTGCAGAATTATATAACATTAGTTAGCACCAGCTTTCTAAATCAAAGTATGTCAGATATTTTCCTACAAAAATGTATTTTACAGACCGCCGCTCCTGGCTACTGAGCGGATTTGTTTTTTTTCTAGTGCATCGGGCACGCTGTTTAGTCACAGCCGGCCCAGTCTCGCCATTAAAATTAATGTAGCTCGCTCCCGCTCTGGTCTGGTAGCAAGAGCGAGCTACATTCATTTTATTGGCGCGATCGGGCCGGCTGCGACTAGACAGTGTGCCCGATGCGCTTAGAAAAAAACAGACCCGCTCAGTAGAGCCAGGAGCGGCAGTCTGTAAAATACATTTTTGTAGGACAATATCTGTGACATACTTTGATTTAGAAACCTGGCGCTAACTAATGTTATATAATTCTGCACTATGTGGGTTTACTAGCCCTTTAAGGCAGATCAAACAGAATGTTCTGTCTCTGTGACATATTCAACAGGTTTACGTGAATTTGCAGTGACTTAGATATTTGGTTTTGATACGTACAATATCTTAAGGCAATTTATAGAATAATAAGAATAAATGCAGACAAAGTGAAAAAAGCACACAATGTAGTGACTTGCTAGGGAATAAGTATTTTCTATTTCCCCACTGAGGACTTTGGGAAATAAATATACATGAATTCTTCCTTGTGTCAGAGACGTTCTTTTGTATAGTTCAGAACATTGTTAATTGTCTATTCAGCAATGAAATTGTTATATAATATAACTGTTATACCAAGGCTTGCAAACTATCCTCTGTATACTTAAAGGGACATTGTACACTAGATTTTTCTTTCCATAAATGTTTTGTAGATGATCCATTTATATAGCCCATCTGGGAGTGTTTTTGTAACAATGTATAGTTTTGCTTATTTTTTAATAACATTGTGCTGATTTTCAGATTCCTAACCAAGCCCCAAAGTATCAGATGTAGACCTAAGTCTACAGACTCCTGCTTGTTTCTGTTTGCATAATGGGTCTTTTCATATGCAGGGGAAGATTCTGCTCTTCCTGATTTCTCAGCCCATTTCAGTGTGTGCCCCTGCCTAATCTCATCAACAGTGCTAAACTGGGAGCTACTAAGAAGTTTTTAAACGGTTTTATACTAGATTTTTAGATATATAGTAGTGTCTATTGCATGCATTTATATGAAAATTGGTGTATACTGTCTCTTTAATGACTAGCAGGCGATCAGTGAAAAGTGGTGGCTAGTAATCAGATCGAAAATCAGACCTCTAGGGCTGCAGCCAATGAGGCCCATTTATCAAGCTCTGTATGGCGCTTGAGGACCTGTGTTTTTGGTGAGTCTTCAGACTCTAAAGACCGGTGCTCCATAACCCTGTCCGCCTGCTCTGAGGAATCGCCACAATACAACCCGATCGAGTACGATCGGGTTGATTGACACCTCCCTGCTGGCGGCCGGTTGGCCGCGAGTCTGCAGGGGGCAGCGTTGCACCAACAGCTCTTGTGAGCTGCTGGTGCAATACTGAATACGGAAAGCGTATTGCTCTCCGCATTCAGCGATGTCTATCGGACCTGATCCGCACTGTCGGATCAGGTCCGACAGACATATGATAATTCGGCCTCAATGTCACTTACATGCAGGGTCAAGCTTAACATTTGCAGAACCCTGGGCAAGAAAAAAATTAGTCCTGAAACCCCTGTTAGTTTTATATATATATATATATATATATATATATATATATATATATATATATCTACCAAACTCCATATAAGATTCATAGTCCTGAACCATTTGTTGGTCATATGCCTATAGCAGACCTCAAATCAGATCAATAGTTCTGCAGCCTTTGTGAGTCATATGGACACGTCAGACCTCAGATCAGATCAATAGTTCTGAAGCCTTTGTGAGTTATTTAAACACGTCAGACCTCAGATCAGATGTATACTCCAGCAGTTGGTATAAGACACTAGGGCATGTCCTAAAGCCCCTGTCAGTTGTAAGCCTATATCAGACCTCAGATCAGATGTATATTCCTGGATCCTTTTCCAGTCACATGCACACATCACACCTCAGATCTGGGCCTCCATTACATATGCAGCGTCGCCTGCAAAATCCTCCGCCGCCAGATTTTACACGATTTTGGTATTACATATACGGCGTAGCATAAAAGTTACGCGCGTATATTTCACCCTTCACAGCAGCGCAATTTGGTATCCAATATACAGCGTAAGGACTTACACGCGCAGAATTCAGAAAATCTACTCCATTCTCATCTCGCCACATACTGCAGGCACAGCAACCTTTGCACTGACTAAAAAAGCAACGTAACTCCCTGGAAGCCTTAACAAACACATACATTTAAGCAGCATATCAAGGTTAAAGGGACAGTATACTATGATATTAGTTTTTTAAGGTTTATTTGTGTATTTGAAATAGTTTGAAGCCACAACATAATTAAATGGATTGAGCTTGTAGGTACTTTATCACATTGTGGACATACACTTGCTTATTTACTTTAAATCAGTGACGTGCAGTCATAGGAGGCAGGTGAGGCAGCGCCTCACCTGTCCTATGTGTGTAATTACACTTCTTTATTCATAATCTTTAAAAAATATATATATATTTTTTTACTTTTTTAAATATTTTTTTTTATCAAAAGTAACCCAGCCATCCCCCCTACCCCCGCCACCGTTAATGCAACCATCTGTAAATAAAACTTAACAAGTGACAGCAATCAGTTCAGCATCCATATTGCGCAAGGAAAGGGAGGCTGTGAGCCAATCCGCTCCCCTCCCGTTGCGCAATACGGATGTATTAGAGCAAATGAGCCGCTAGGACTCTGCCACCCAGTGGCGCTTAGTGCTTAAATCTCTAGCCCGTGGACAATATTGCTCATAATAGAGGCTGCTCTCTAAGCAGCCGCAGAGCCAATCAGCGTGGTCAGGTGTCGGAATGACGTCACGGCCCTGTTAGTTGCAGTCCATCCGCATCCATTGAAGTTTACTGGCGGGAAGAGAGACACTGGAGACAGTCATCTGCGGTGGGTAGGCAAGGGACAGTCATCTGCCTCCTGAACTGAGAGGTGTTAGTTTGAACTAGTACTTTGAAGAGGTCGGAGCAGAGCGTGGACGTAATTAGCTGAGCTGCTGCCCCACTGAGTGAGCCTACACAGAGTCAGATAGACCACACCACAGACGAGACTGGAGGAGAGTTGGTAAGTATAACTCACACACACTGACAGACAGGAGAAGCCAGCCCAGGGGACAGGAGGTAATGGACATGACCTGTAATTATTTTATTTATTTTACACAAACGTCTATATACTATTATACTGTCAGAGTGTCAGGTACTGGGGCGGAACTACCAGAGATCATCATGGTGTCGGTGATGGCATGCCCAAGAAGGTGTGACTGTGACAGTGTGGTACTGGTGCAATTTTTTTTTCTCCACTTTTTTTTCGACTTTTTTTTTCTTGTGCCCCCCCTGCGCCCCCCCCCCCCACGGCCCCCCCGTGGCCCCCCCACTGGTACAACCCTCCTTCATCTGCCTGTGTCTCCTAGTCATGACAGTTTTAAATCAGAGCATTGCCATGGTAACCTGGGACAACGCTCTGATTTCAAACTGTCATTTCCTGCTGAGGCTGAGAGGGAAAGAAGCTGCCTGTGTGTGTGTAATGCAGTTGCCCGGTGCTGTAGTGTGAAGTGCTCAGTCAGACAGTGTCAGTGTCACCATGGCTAGCAGAGCTGCAGATTAAAGGTATGTGCTCAATTTGCTTGGTAATGGTACACCACTGCTGACTTCAGAAATGTCATCCCCTGTATCTCTCTCCCTTCCTCCCCTGTGTCTCCCCACCACCCCCCCTCCCCTGTGTCTCCCCCCACCCTCCTCGCCCCCCCACATTCCCCTGTGTCTCCCTCCCACCCTCCCTCCCCTGTGTCTTTCCCCCCCTCCCCTGTGTCTCTCCCCCCCCTCCCCTATGTCTCTCCCCCCCCCTCCCCTATGTCTCTCCCCCTCTCCCCTATGTCTCTCCCCCCTCCCCTGTGTCTCCCCCCCCTCTCCTTTGTTTCTCCCCCCTCCCCTATGTCTCTCCCCCTCCCCTGTGTCTCCCCCCCCTCCCCTGTGTCTCTCCCCCCTGTGTCTCTCCCCCCTGTCTCTCTCCCCCCCTCTCCCCTGTGTCTCTCTCCCCCTCTCCCCTGTGTCTCTCTCCCCCCTCCCCTGTGTCTCTCTCCCCCCTCCCCTGTGTCTCTCTCCCCCCTCCCCTGTGTCTCTCTCCCCCTCCCCTGTGTCTCTCTCCCCCCTCCCCTGTCTATCTCCCCTCTGTCTCTCTTTCTCTCCCCTCTGTCTCTCTCTCTCTCCCCTCTGTCTCTCTCCCCTCTGTCTCTCTCTCTACCCTCTGTCTCTCTCTCTCCCCTCTGTCTCTCTCTTTCCCCTCTGTATGTTTCTCTCCCCTCTTTCTGTCTCTCTCTCTCCCCTCTGTCTCTCTCTCTCCCCTCTGTCTCTTTCTCTCCCCTCTGTCTGTCGCTCTCTCTCCCCTCTGTCTGTCTGTCTCTCTCTTTCCCCTCTGTCTGTCTCTCTCTCTCCCCTCTGTCTTTCTCCCCTCTGTCTATCCCTCCCCCTCTGTCTCTTTATCCCTCCTCCTCTGTCTCTCCCTCCTCTCTCTCCTCTCTCTCTCCCTTCTGTCTCTCCCTTTCTCCATCCCCCTCTGTCTCTCTCCCTCCCATCTGTCTCTCTCTCTCCCCTCTGTCTGTCTCTCTCTCTCCCCTCTGTCTGTCTCTCTCTCTCCCCTCTGTCTGTCTCTCTCTCTCCCCTCTGTCTGTCTTTCTCTCTCCCCTCTGTCTCTCTATCCCTCCCCCTCTGTCTCTTTATCCCTCCTCCTCTGTCGCTCTCTCCTCTCTCTCTCCCTTCTGTCTCTCCCTTTCTCCATCCCCCTCTGTCTCTCCCATCTGTCTCTCTCTCTCTCTCCCCTCTCTCTCTCTCCCTTCTGTCTCTCCTTTTCTCCATCCCCTTTGTCTCTCTCTCTCTCTCTCTCTCCCATCTGCCTCTCTCTCCCCTCTCTCTCTCCTCTGTCTCTCTCTCCCCCTCTGTCTCTCTATCCCTCCCCCTCTGTCTCTTTATCCCTCCCCCTCTGTCTCTCTATCCTCTCTCTCTTTCTCTCTCTCTCTCCCCTCTCTCTCTCTCCCTTCTGTCTCTCCCTTTCTCCATCCCCCTCTGTCTCTCTCTCCCATCTGTCTCTCTCTCTCCTCTCTCTCCCTCCCTTCTGTCTCTCCCTTTCTCCATCCCTCTCTGTCTCTCTCTCTCCCCTCTGTCTCTCTCTCCCCTCTGTCTCTCTCTCTCTCCCCTCTGTCTGTCTGTCTCTCTCTCTCCCCTCTGTCTCTCTCTCTCCCCTCTGTCTCTCTCTCTCCCTCCCCCTGTCTCTCCCTTTCTCCCTCCCCCTCTGTCTCTCCCTGTCTCCCTCCCCCTCTGTCTCTCCCTTTCTCCCTCCCCCTCTGTCTCTCTCTCTACCCTCTGTCTGTCTGTCTCTCTCTCCCCTCTGTCTGTCTCTCTCTCCCCCTCTGTCTCTCTCTCCCCCTCTGTCTCTCTCTCCCACTCTGTCTCTCTCTCCCCCTCTGTCTCTCTCTCCCCCTCTGTCTCTCTCTCCCCCTCTGTCTCTCTCTCCCCCTCTGTATCTCTCTCCCCCTCTGTCTCTCTCTCCCCCTCTGTCTCTCTCTCCCCCTCTGTCTCTCTCTCCCCCTCTGTCTCTCTCTCCGCTCTGTCTCTCTCTCTTCTTTCTCTCTTTCTCCCCACTGTCTCTCTCTCTACCCTCTGTCTGTCTCTCTCTCTCCCCCCCTGTGTCTCTCTTTCTCCCTCTCCCCCTCTCTCCCATCTGTCTCTCTCTCTCTCTCCCCCCTCTCTCTCCCCTCTGTCTCTCTCTCCCCTCTGTCTCTCTCTCTCTCCCCTATGTCTGTCTGTCTCTCTCTCTCCCCTCTGTCTCTCTCTCTCCCCTCTGTCTCTCTCTCTCTCCCTCCCCCTGTCTCTCCCTTTCTCCCTCCCCCTCTGTCTCTCCCTGTCTCCCTCCCCCTCTGTCTCTCCCTTTCTCCCTCCCCCTCTGTCTCTCTCTCTACCCTCTGTCTGTCTGTCTCTCTCTCCCCTCTGTCTGTCTCTCTCTCTCCCTCTGTCTCTCTCTCCCCCTCTGTCTCTCTCTCCCCCTCTGTCTCTCTCCCCCCTCCCCTGTGTCTCTCTCCCCCTCTGTCTCTCTCTCCCCCTCTGTCTCTCTCTCCCCCTCTGTATCTCTCTCCCCCTCTGTCTCTCTCTCCCCCTCTGTCTCTCTCTCCCCTCTGTCTCTCTCTCTTCTTTCTCTCTTTCTCCCCACTGTCTCTCTCTCTACCCTCTGTCTGTCTCTCTCTCTCCCCCCCTGTGTCTCTCTTTCTCCCTCTCCCCCTCTCTCCCCTCTGTCTCTCTCTCTCCCCTCTCTCTCTCTCCCCCTGTCTCTCTCTCTCCCCCTTTCTCTCTCTCTCTCTCTCTCTCTCTCTCTCCCCTCTGTCTCTCTCTCTCTCCCCTCTGTCTCTCTCTCTCTCTCCCCCTGTCTCTCTTTCTCTCCCCTCTGTCTTTCTCTATCTATCTCTCCCCCCTCTGTCTCTCTCTTTCTCCCCTCTGTCTCTCTCTCTCCCCTCTGTCTCTCTATCCCTCCCCCTCTGTCTCTCTATCCCTCCCCCTCTCTCTCTCCCCCCTCTCTGTCTCTCTCTCTCTCTCTCCCCTCTGTCTCTCTTTCCCCTCTGTCTCTCCTCCCCCTCTGCCTCTCTCTCTCTCTCCCCTCTGTCTCTCTCTCTCCTCTGTCTCTCCCTCTCCTCTCTCTCTCTCTCTCTCTCTCTCTCCCTCCCCCTCTGTCTCTCCCTTTCTCCCTCCCCCTCTGTCTCTCCCTTTCTCCCACCCCCTCTGTCTCTCTCTCTCCCCTCTGTGTCTCTCTTTCTCTCTCCCCCTCTGTGTCTCTCTCTCTTCTCTCTCTCTCTCTCTCTTTCTGTCTCTCCCTCTCTAACATCTCTCTCTCCCACCCCCTCTGTCTCTATCCTTATGTGTCTCATTCTCCCCCATGGTCTCTTTCTCTGTCTCTCTACCCTCTGTCTCTCTTTGTCTCTCTCCTCTGTCTCTTTGTCTCTCTCTCTCCCCCTCTGTCTATCTCTATCTCCCTGTCTCTCCCACCCCCTCTGTCCAATTTACATCTAATATCTAATTTCCTTCATTCTCTTGATATCCTTTGTTGAAAATCATATCTAAATATGCTCAGTAGCTGCTGATTGGTGGCTGCACAATAGATACCTCATGTGATTGGCTCACCCATGTACATTACTATTTCTTCAACAAAGGATATCTAAAGAATGAAGGCATATCCTAGCCAGTGCCTCACCTGCCTCTGACCTCACTGCACGTCACTACTTTAAATTTCTTCTCAAACCAATCAACAATACTTGGAGGAGAGAACAATGGGAAATCATAATTGTATTACCTTCATCTCTTTATATATGGGTTTATATATTGAATAGCATAATTACGTCGCATTTTTATATGAAATTGCGGTTCATTTTTATGAGTGTTAGCCTAATTTGCATAAAACTACTCTTTATTGACACTTTCCGTGGATAAAATACTGGCGTGTTACTTGCGATAAATAAAATGTGTATTTGCGCACATTTCAGAAGATCGCCAGTTTGTCCTACTTTTGCCAGTTTAGCATCTAACGGCGCAGTATATGTAATACCCCGATGTGCGAGGTGAAATTACGGTTCCCACACTTGCGCCGAAACCTGTGCCTTATATGTGATCGTGCCCCAGATTTATAATCGTGCAGCCTTTTTCAGTCACATTCACACATCACACCTCAGATCAGATTTATAATCATGCAGCCTTTTTCAGTCACATGCACACATCAGACCTCAGATCAGATGTATAATCCTGCAGCCTTTTTCAGTCACATGCACACATCATATCTCACATCAGATTTATAATCCTGCAGCCTTTTTCAGTCACATGTACACATTCCACCTCAGATCAGATTTATAATCCTGCAGCCTTTTTCAGTCACATGTACACATTCCACCTCAGATCAGATTTATAATGATGCAGCCTTTTTCAGTCACATGCACACATCACACATCAGATTTATAACCATGCAGCCTTTTTCAGTCACATGCACACATCACACCTCTGGTGAGATTTATAATCCTACAGCATTTTTCAGTCACATGCACACATCAGACCTCAGATAAGATTTATAGTCATGCAGCCTTTTTCAGTCACATGCACACATCACACCTCAGATCAGATTTATAATCCTGCAGCCTTTTTCAGTCACATGCACACATCACACCTCAGATCAGATTTATAATCTGCAGCCTTTTTCAGTCACATGCACACATCACACCTCAGATCAGATTTATAATCTGCAGCCTTTTTCAGTCACATGCACACATCACTCCTCACATCAGATTTATAATCCTGCAGCCTTTTTCAGTCACATGCACACATCACACCTCAGGTCAGATTTATAATCCTGCAGCCTTTTTCAGTCACATGCACACATCAGACCTCAGATCAAATGTATAATCTGCAGCCTTTTTCAGTCACATGCACACATCACACCTCAGGTCAGATTTATAATCCTGCAGCAATTTTCAGTGACATGCACACATCACTCCTCAGATCAGATTTATAATCCTGTAGCCTTTTTCAGTCACATGCACACATCACACCTTAGATCACATTTATAACCCTGCAGCATTTTTCAGTCACATGCACACATCAGACCGCAGATCAGATTTATCATCTGCAGCCTTTTTCAGTCACATGCACACATCACACCTCAGATCAGATTTATAATCCTGCAATTTTTTTCAGTCACATGCACACATAACTCCTCAGATCAGATTTATAACCTTGCAGCATTTTTCAGTCACATGCACACATCAGACCGCAGATCAGATTTATCATCTGCAGCCTTTTTCAGTCACATGCACACATCACACCTCACATCAGATTTATAATCCTGCAATTTTTTTCAGTCACATGCACACATAACTCCTCAGATCAGATTTATAATCCTGCAGCCTTTTTCAGTCACATGCACACATCACACCTCAGATCAGATTTATAGTCATGCAGCCTTTTTCAGTCACATGCACACATCACACCTCAGATCAGATTTATAATCTGCAGCCTTTTTCAGTCACATGCACACATCAGACCTCAGATCAGATGTATAATCCTGCAGCCTTTTTCAGTCACATGCACACATCACACCTCACATCAGATTTATAATTCTGCAGCCTTTTTCAGTCACATGCACACATCAGACCTCAGATCAGATGTATAATCCTGCAGCCTTTTTCAGTCACATGCACACATCACACCTCAGATCAGATTTATAATCTGCAGCCTTTTTCAGTCACATGCACACATCAGACCTCAGATCAGATGTATAATCCTGCAGCCTTTTTCAGTCACATGCACACATCACACCTCACATCAGATTTATAATCCTGCAGCCTTTTTCAGTCACATGCACACATCAGACCTCAGATCAGATGTATAATCCTGCAGCCTTTTTCAGTTACATGCACACATCACACCTCACATCAGATTTATAATCCTGCAATTTTTTTCAGTCACATGCACACATCACTCCTCAGATCAGATTTATAATCCTGCAGCCTTTTTCAGTCACATGCACACATCACACCTCAGATCAGATTTATAGTCATGCAGCCTTTTTCAGTCACATGCACACATCACACCTCAGATCAGATTTATAATACTGCAGCCTTTTTCAGTCACATGCACACATCACACCTCAGATCCCCATCAGGTAAATGCCCATATAAGCCCTTGTCAGTTGATTGCCTATATCAGACCTCAGATACTACCCCTGTCACTTATATGTCTATATAATGTTCATTTAGCATTAGCAACGTTTTGCTTGACCAAAAGAACATACTGTATGTCAAGAAAACATGAATGCAAAATGTAGGTGTCATTTCGTCTGAGGTGGTGACAGAAATAGCTTTGACATTTGTTGCTACGAAATAGATGTTATAGTATTCAAAATCATACAATGCAGAAAACAAAGGTCAAGTTAGAGGAACATTAGAGTAGGCAGAGGAAGGGAATTAAAGGGACATTCTAATGCATATAATTATTGCCTTATTAACTCAAGATGACTGTGTTTAAGCCCTGCTGGTAAACAGCAGTTTCCTGCTTAAGAGCTGCAATAATAGCAGCTCCCAGTCGGTACTTTACCATTTGTTTAGCCCCTTTGCAGGATTCAGTGGAAAAAAATGTGTTACTATCACTCTGCAGTTATATATTATACAAAAAAACAAGAAAATGCAATATACAAAAACAATATATCACTGTGTATTAAAAAGAAAGGATATAGTCCAAAATGTAGCAATGTTGACACATTGGGGCAAATTATCAAGATCCCCCTGTTTACGTGCGAGCCTTCAAGCTCGCCGGAAACAGCAGTTTAACTGGTCCGTCATCTCTGTGCGGCGGGCAGCAATCAACCGGATCAGATACGATTGGGTTGATTGACACCCCCTGCTAGTTGCCAATTGGCCGCAAATCTGCAGGGGGCGGCATTGCACAAGCAGTTCACAAGAACTGCTTGTGCAATGCTAAATGCAGACAGCGTATGAGCGGATCATGTCGGACAGACATTTAATAAATCAGCCCCATAGAATCTGCACAATCTAACATTAAAAAGAGCTATAACTGAGCTCTCTGGATAAAGGCAGTTTTGAAAGGTGTTGTTCCCCTGGCATCAATCCTATATAGGACTTGTTAACCTCAGGAAGAAGGAGAATTTATTTAGTAAAGTACTGTATTTGCTGTTTACTGTTGGAATTTTATTCACATGCATGAGAGCTATAACTGAGCTCTCATGATAGTAGGCAGGTAAGTAAGTAGATAGATCACGGATGAATAAAAGAAGTATACAATTTATTACTTAAGCACAACATGGATCATTCACAGGGTATGTTCTAGAACTATGTTCACCATACAGTCGGATCTACGGTGGAGTAACAAATGCTCACTCTCAGTGAGCGTTCCTCTGCCAATATTGGAGCTGACAAACAGTGTTCCAAAAAGTCCTACCTCCAGTGACGTCAGGGATACGTGCAGCGTAAACCTCCATAAACTCCTTTATAGGAATGCCCATTTTCTTTTAGAATTACACTGTGAGATCTGCAAGACAAATTTATAAAATTGCACTGAACAAATAAGCCTTTGAGATTCAGGCCCAATGATAGAGGCAAAGATGGGAAAAGGAAACTTTGTCTAGAGTCAAAAAACACCATTTTACATATGTCTACAAATATCAAGCAGTTTAAGATGATTTCTACAATAAAAGCTGTGTGTGTAGACTCATTAAACAAACAACCTATAGAGGGAGCTTTTAGAGTTAAATAGCTTCAGCCGCTCTATGGTAAAACTCTAACGTAAGCTAAGCAGTATAGCTAGAAGCACTGTTTAAAGTGATATGAAACCATTTTTTATAATTCATTATTCAGATAGAGCATACCATTTTAAACAACTTTCCAATTTACTTATGTTATCCATATTGCTTCATTCTCTTGGTATCGTTTATTGAAGGAGTTGCAATGCACTTCTGGTAGCAAGCTGAAAACATTGGTAAACCAATGATAAGAGGTATATTTATGCAGCCACCAATCAGAAGCTAGTTCTGAACTACTGTGCCTACCTAGGTATGCTTTTTAAGAAAGGATATTATTAACAGATACAAATCAGTCAGAGAAGAAATTGTTGGACGTATTTTAAAGTGCTTTTATTAGAACACGTGAGGCAAAACGAGTTACGTTAAACATCTGGAACAAAATGGATTCATTTTACACTTATTTTTTTATAAACAGTTCACATACAAACAGATGTTAAAAACCCACTACAAATCGCAAATTTACATTATTCCCACACAAAGTGTCCTTAAAGAAACAGTCTACTACATTGTTTAAAAGATGGATAACGTCTTTACTACCAATTTCCCAGTTTTGTATAACCAACATTATTATATTAATATACTTTATGACCTTTAAAACTCTAAATATCTGCTTGTTTCTAAGACCCTGCAAGCCGCCTTTATCTCAGTGCATTTAATTAGCTTTCACAGCAAGACATTGCTAGTTAACGTGTACCATATAGATAACATTGTGCTCACTCCTGTGGTGTTATTTATGAGTCAGCACTGATTGGTTAAAATGCAAGTCTGTAAATAGCACTGAGATAAGGGAGCAGTCGGCGGAGGGTTAGATACAAGGTAATCACAGTGATAAAAAAGTGTATTAATATAACCGTTACACCAGCAAAACTGGGGAATGGGTAATAAAGGGATTATCTATCTTTTTATACAATAACCATTCTGGAGTAGACTGTCCCTTAAAAAAACGTATTCAATGTTGTTTCTAATGAGACAGTCTCTAAATTCAGCAATGTAGTTACACAATTATACTCTAGATGTCACTAATGTATAATATAAGAATTTATTCACTTCACAATTTTAATTACTTGTGTGTTTATTAATTGGACTAAAAAACATTGGTATTAGCCCTTTTTCGTGCGTATATATATATATATATATATATATATATATGTTGGTGCATAAATAATGAAAAAAATCTAAATACAGACATACCTCGTTTTATTGCACTTCGTAGATATTGTTCTTTTTACAAATTGAAGGTTTGTGACAACCCTGTGTCAAGCAAGTCTATTGGTGCCATTTTTCCAACATATATGCACATATAAACACATAAATACACATGAACACACACCTATATATACAAAACCAGCAAAAACATTACGACTCACTGAAGGCTTAGATAATGGTTACATTTTTAGCAATAAAGTATTTTTAATTAAGGTAAGTACATTGTTTTTTTTAGACATAATGTTATTGCACACTTAATAGACTACAGTATGGTTAAATATAACTTTTATATGCGCTGGGAAACAAGAAAAGTAGTGTAACTCACTTTATTGCTATATTCACTTTATTGCAGAGGTCTAAACCAAACCCGCAATATCTCTGAGGTGCGCCTGAATGATGATATATTTTTATTGGATTAATGTTTCATAATACAAGAGATTCTGTCTCATACCTGAATGTGATTGTGTGCACATATATGCCTATGCAAAATCAAGCAGACTAGTAACCATTTCACGTCAAAACACAACTGAAATTCAGGAGCCAGTAAGGAAGTGACACAATTTTCACGCATTTCTTGTGATGTTCACAGCGCACAACTCTTTTCCAACCATGCGATTCGTTGCGTGAAAAACACATGCTTGAATTTCTCAAGCGTATTGTGTGAAATTGCTATTCAGAAAAACAAGCGTTCACACTAGTTTGCATCAAAACAGGCTACAAAAGCTCTACACCTGCTTGCTGGCGAACCCATTGTTAAACATGGGGCTAAAATAAGCAATGAAAGGGGAACAAACAGGAAAAGTATTTACATCTGGGGGGGTTTCTCCTATTCCACATCTGAGCACCCCTGCAACAAAAATTACATATAACTGCAATATAAAAAGGAACCATTTCACATATTTTTTCAAACATATTTTTATTACAAATCTAATTAAGTAACAAAATGCAGACTTGCATGTAGCTAACATGCAAAGATACAAGCATTTGTAGGGTTTTCTTCTTGAATAACTATGAAAATAAATGGAATATTGCCCAGAATTGTTAGTAAACATGACATATCTTTTTGGGGAAAAAAGCCCATAATATCTAAATTGTTTTTAAATAGTGCTCAACTCGTAATCATCTAGCCCAAAATGGGGCAGAAGAACAGAAGAAAAATTCCCTGGTCTGACTCTTAGCTCTTGACTGAAATCTCTGAATCCTTATCTTTATACCTCATATCTATTCTACATTTAGTTAATTTGCTATGATTTGCTATGATTTAGATTCCTTGACTCACACAGTCCAAAAATAGCTCTTTGTGATTTGTCAGTTTAGTGGAGGTATATCTCTAGTTAAAGAGATATTAAATCAAAAATATATATTTCATGGTTCAGAACGAGCAGGCAATTCTAAGCAACTTTCTAATTTTCTCCTATTATCACATTTGCTTTGTTCTCTTGGTATCTTTATTTGAAAAAGCTGAAATGTACCCTTGATAGTGCTTGCTGATTTGTGGTTACATTTACAGAAAACACAGAAGGGTACAAAGTCCCAGTCGCTTCTTTCTATGAGGGGTCATGTACCCTTTATAAAAAATGTATAAATAAAGACAGAAACACAGAGCTGGGTGAAAGATCGTTTTGAGTCACTTAACTATAGGTGGCGGTATATGAGGCCATATTAAACCCCAGCTAGAGGTCGGGCCCCAGCTTTATGCATGGTCAGATCCCGCCTGAAGCACGGCCCAAAATATTTTAGTGAATCAAAAGAATGCACAAGCACCAAGGTAATCCCCACCTGTGGGTATGCAACAAACCGTTTGCAGGTGTGCTAGCTATTAGACCTGCACCATGGTCCAAGGCATACAGTTCAAAGTAGTAATATAGCCGCACCACCAACTGTATTTAAAACATTATTGTTTTATTGTGCCAATTAAAACAGACAACGTTTCGGACCCATGATCTTATTCAAGTAGACATGAATAAGGACATGGGTCCAAAACGTTGTCTCCCAAATATGTTAGTATCATGTGCCCTACAGGTTCTTTAGTCATCAGGCCTGCGGGCACAACCTGGGGACATCACCCATTAGCTCGACTGTCACCCTTGCGGACCCTGCAATCAAAGGTTGGGCCATGACCTCCCGCCACAAGATACCCATCTTACTTTAATTGAATAGAGACTCTTGCCGCCACCACACTTTTTATATATATATATATATATATATATATATATATATATATATATATATATATATATATATATATATATATATATATATATATATATATATTATGTTTTTAATTTGGACAGACAGGGCCATCTTCAGGTCTGTCAGAAAAATGTCCAAACCCTCATCATAAAGGACTCCATTAGGGTGGTATATGAATATTTAGTCAGCCGACGGATGGTCATGTCTGAATACAAAACCTCCTGCATCCAAAACATCTCTTCCCACTCTCTGTTTATCTTCTTTCTCACCTTATAAGGGGCTCAAGGCATAGGGAAATTCCTCCGCTGCACCCTGGCTACAATGTTAGACCAGCCTAGCCGTACACCTGGGAAGGTGGTACATAACCACCAGACATTGGATCTCATGACATTTTTTTTTTTTATATATTTTTATTGAGGTTTCAAACACAAAGTTTTGGTACAGACCTTTAAAGGTACAATATGAGAGGAGCATACACAAAAATACAGTTCAACACAACACAATATGTACGAGTTCAAAATGCAAGATAGTGTCTGCAAATTAAATGGACCACCTGACATAGAACCTCAGTTTTATATTTTAAGATTACAAAATTATAGAATTATAAAATTTCCCTATTGGACAGAAGGCCGCTCTTGGGCCTGTGCATTGTTTATATAACTTAGAGAAGGGGAACTGATAAATCTCATGGGCCACTCTTGGGCTCTAATTGTAACCAAACAACCTTATCTATACAGTGGACTAAATAACTACAGTAATCAAGTTAACATGTCTAGCTAAGTTAATAATGTTATGCTAAGGGCAGATTGGAGAAAAATACTTTAACAGCACAATACATTGATCTGACATAGCTCAAAAAAGATATAGCAAGACACTCTGGAACTCCATGGGGCTCAACTATGATTACTTTTTGCATCTCTGACAAGGTTGATATAATAAAGAATCAATCCTACACAATTATTAAGAAGCACTACTACATGCATCAGATATTTTGCTATATGTAGCATGTAATGGGTTATACTATACTTATGTGTGTAGTAGTATGTATGTACATGGGGAAACACTCATATATAAAACAATAGTAGCCTTGGTGTGATGGGGCAAACTTCTAATTATAGCTAGTCAGGGCAACCCTTTCTTCAAAGTAATTTCACCTAGCAGTTCTTCTTGGATAAGTTGAAGGACAGACCTCTTTCAGGCAGAAAACCCTAAATCAGTAGATTACCTATTCCACTATCCCCTAAGTTGTAATGGGATATGCATGGTTTAACTGACTAGCAGTGGGAGCGGAGAAACAAAGAAACATGCTTTGCAGTAAAGTATGGCCTCGGGGATCAGGTTTACCAGCCATCATTAATAGGGGAAGGGGTACTGCACATATATAAAGGACCAATTTAGACAGGGGTTAGCAAGTGTTGGTAATTAACTTAGAGCTGCAGAGTCTTATACTCATCTGGTGGTTAGCGTCCATTAGCGGTTTCAACCGACTCCTGTTTTCGTTTTCTGCAAGGAGACTTGTGGAGGCTGGTCACTTTGAGCTTTTGGCTCTGAATAGCAGGTAACGGCAAATCCAAAAGCAGATTGTCCCAGTTCCACCACATCTTCCCCTTGCAGGATCGCCGTGGTTTTCAGTAAAAAATAGCGCTCCCAGCAATCCAGAGCAGCACTACGTCCTAACCTTTTCACATTCAGGTCTGGCTCTGGCTGTGTGCCTGCTCCCACCGCTTTCGGGCTTTGTGGCTCAGTAGGTGTATTCAGCTGCGTCAAGGTAGGTGATCGTTGCAGTGTTGGATAGGGCTGCCGATAACAGCATGTAATTAGTCCTCCTGGGTCAAAAAGCTGGTGTGCAGCAGTTCTTAGTTTGCCTAATACTAATGCTCCATCCACCAGTTCCGTTAACTCATAGTGTTGCACGGGTATATCTGCGTTCACATCGGATAGTGTACCCTCCCCAACCAGTCTCATTAGCTCTATGTGAAAGTAGGTAGCCTCCATAATAAGGTAGGATGGCCAATCTTGGGCTAGTGTCTGCATACTCTCAAAGATACATCTGGGTCCGCTGTCAACTTTCCAGTGGAGCTGGAATGTCTCCGCAGCTG
Source organism: Bombina bombina (assembly GCF_027579735.1). Lineage (NCBI taxonomy): Eukaryota > Metazoa > Chordata > Amphibia > Anura > Bombinatoridae > Bombina > Bombina bombina. The sequence continues at coordinate 34,851,462 of NC_069508.1, read as the reverse complement.
CAACCCTACAGTGTTAGGGTTTATATCTCCATCAGTCCCTTCACTTGGACCGCCAATCGGCCAATTAGGGTTATGCTGCTCAGGGGACGCTGTTGTTACCATCTTTTGGGTCAGGGGAATGTCCTTCCATATTGTCGGGTAATCCCCTGTGTCGGTTGTCGGACTAGGTAAAGCAGGAATCGAAGCATCTAGCTTCTGCAGCGAGGCTGGCCATACTTTGTTGGTTCCCTGCTGGTCCGAGGAACAGAGTGCTGCAAATTGTTCCTCTAGTTTCTGGGAATGTTCAAGCAGCATCAATTTAATTTGTTGTATTAGGAAGGTGTCCTCCATTTTTGGTAGATACTTCTTGTCTGCCGTATAAGATCTGGCCACACTTAAAGCCGCTTGCCACAATTAGCTGCACATAAAGAGTAGGCTGAGGTATAGGGGTAATCGTGAGGTTTCGAAGTCAGAACAGTCGTAGTGCGTGGCTTAGGAATTTATTTATTTTTGTGTGCTCTTTAGAGCAAGGACTGCACACACAAGGCACAGCTAGGTATGGGGACGGATAGAGGCTTCAATTATAGGGGAAGGCCTCAAATGAATAGTCCGGTACTAAGGGCTATAATGCCGTGTCAAAGTCCTAGACCCTATTTCTTGAACTAGGTCGCCGTCAGACAAGTCTCGCCACTGTTTTAAGTTGGATATTGCTAGCACTGCTTTGCCAAAATGAGAAATAGTGTAGAAAGCTTGAGGAGCTGACGCTCAGCACGACCAGTAAGATGGCCGCCGCCCAGAAGTGTCCGGATCTCATGACATTTATGAGGTTCAATGCCAGTACCGAACTCAGGTCATTACCCCCGAAATGTAACAGGAGAACATGTGGCCTCCCCCATCTGCACTGCGCATACATGAGGAGAGGTAATTCGCTCCAAAGCAAACCCCTATGGTTATTTATTTAGAGATAAACAACAATAAAGACAGATCCGAAAAACAGACATTCTGCAGCTGAATCCAATAACCCTGACTGGCTCACGAGCTAGCTACTAACTCCCCTGGGCATAGAGCCCCAAAAAATGCAAGTGCAAAGGCACATCTGAAAAAGTAAACCTCATAGTCGGAAGTGCACACATTGTCCAATGCCTCTATCAGGGCTAGTAAGTCACTGCTTCTAGAGCACCTGCCTTTTTGACATGTGTCCGCCAACCAGTTTTTCACTACCTAGACACCTGAGTACAAAGTACGTAAGGTAATGCACAACTATTGGGGTTCCCGCAGATAGCCTGTTAATGGCAAAGACTACACTAGAGTTATCTTTTCAGAAAACAATAGGCCTGTTCTGCAAAGCACACCCCATAGCTCCACTGCAACTACAATGGGAAATAATTCCAAAACTGTCAGGTTCCTAGTAAGGCCAAGGTCAGCCCAGTGTAAAGGCCAGGCCTCTGCACTCCATTCTGACACCTAGGTAGGCACCATACCCATAACTGCCAGCGGCATCAGTAGATAAATGAAGTGCCTGACTGGAAACGAAATAATCCCACCACAAGAGAATCCCGTTAAACTGCTGAAGGAACAACTCCCAAACCGTTAAGTATTCCCTCATTTCAACCAACACTTGCACCCTAGCCCGCTGATCACCCTTCAATGACTCCGTTAGTCACCTGTTGAATATCCTATTCATTGGGATTAGTTTGCTAATTAAGAAGCCCCATAACTGAATGCAGTTCTCTAGTCGCTATCTAGTGAGCTGCAGCAGCTCTCCTGACCGTGCGCAGCATATGCTGCACTTTATCTTCAGGGAGACGACATAGCTTTGCCACAGTGTCAATCTCTATGCCCAAAAAAGTCAGTCTGGTGAAAGGGCCCTGAGTCTTTTCTGCAAGGGGAACGCTGAACTCGTTCATTAAGTGCCTCATCATTGACATAAGCTTATCACACTCACCAGTGCCAACTGGAGCCACTAGCAGGAAGTCATCAAGGTGCCGCACCACGGTACCACCCACCGCTGCATTTACTGCTGCCCAATGCAAAAAGGAGCTAAACACTTCAAAGTAAGCACATGAGACCAAGCAAATCCATCGGGAGACATCTGTCGCTGTGAAAGTTCCCTTCAAACTTAGATCCCATCAACCCAAACAACGTTGGTTGAATGTAAAGCTAATTTAGTCATCAAAGCCTCGTGGCCCACCTGCCTCACCAAATTTTAGGCCTGATCAAATTATTGGAACCGAACTGAACTTACTTCAGGATCAATCGCATCATTAACAGACCTGCCCTTAGGGTAATACAGGTGCTGAATGAGGCAAAATTTTCTCGGCTCCTTCTTCGGCACCACCCCCAACAGGTAGACTACCAACGAGGGAGTCGGGGATTCCCAAAAACACCTCTGCCACTCATCATAAGTGTCAGGGTGCTTCATGTTTTTGGGGCCTGTCCTGTCCTTGCTATGTTCCTTGTCTCTGTATTCCTCTACAGAGAGCACAAACATATTCACATACCTGCCCTCCCATATATTGGCAATCGTTTTTGGTTTCATAAAGGGAATGCACTAGACAGGTGTACGAATCCCATTGTACCAGCACTCTCCTTGCTAGCCCTTGCTGCTCATTCAGCTGCAGATTGGGTACACTATCTTGGGCTAACCCTCCCACCACCTGTGGGAAACTTTCCGGAACCATCCCTCTGACTAAGGGTAAGAGCAAAGAGCCTACAGATGCAGATCCACTGGAACCTCCCTGGCCGCCCATGCCTTAGCTCCCTGAACTACCGCCCTGATCCTGCGCAGTCACTAACTTCCTTAACATTTTATACATCCTGTGCTGTCCTTTGTTAAGTAAACCTAAGGCCCTGCCGCTGTCTGGGTCTGAATCAGAACTGGATTCCCCTAAAAGATGTGTAATCGTGTGAGTGTATTAAGCTCACCTCTCCCTGTTGCTGCTGGAATTCCTGCCACACCCGTATTGGAGGCTTGCGATGTTGCAGGATAACCAGTGGATGAGCCCTGATCGGTCCCTGATTACATCTTTACCAAGTAAGAAGTTTCCATTCTCTGTAGACAGCTTCCTACCTGCATGGGTGACAAAAGGAGAGTGAAGCACCCAGAATGGCCTTACCATGCCCACTCCCTCCCATAGTGCCAGCGATAGAGGTAGAAGCAGAGAGCACCCTTACTGAATCCTCCCCAGACAAGGCATCACTCTCTCCCCTCCTGCCCCTATGTATACCACCGCCTACATCACCTTGTACATATGCCAGCACTGCCTGTACCTCCGCACCTAAGTCATAAACACCTGCTCTTTCCCTAACAAATTCCACACTACTTGCCCTGTTCCTGGCTTCAGGCATGCTATGATGCAGACACACTAACTGCGCCTTGCCGCACCAAACTACCACCTCCACATAGAGCTGAGGACAGGCCCTGCATGGCCCTAGTCCCTTTATAATTCCCACGTTCAGACCTGCCTAGCCCAGCCGGGCCCTCATGGCCTTCTTGTGTAGCACCTGCAGAGCCCCCTTTACCGCCTTCACAGAGTGTTGTGGAGCGGGCCGCCCTGGGAACCCCCCTCTCACCTGAAGGGTACTCCCGAACATTCCTCCTCTTTTTATTCTGGCCGTACACCGCTCCTGACACCCTATCCGCTGACACAGTCCCGCAGATTACAATGAGTCTTGAGGCACTGCTTATCATTGGATACCATACAAAACATCATAAAAAGAAAAGAAAAAAGACTACCAATGGGGATAGGCAGCGGAATGGTACCTATGTAAGAAACTAACTATGTATTATAATGTTTAGAGATATTTTAAAACACTGAGAAAAAGAGTATTGTACTTTTCAAAGTAAAATCTTTCTGTTAAGAAAATACGATCAATTTCACTTTACCATCACTTTAAAAGACTCAGCATTGAATGGGGTTAATGCAGTTTGCTATATAAGCGCATTTAAAAAGGTTGCTTTTATATTTTTTAACTCAGAGTTTAGCATCTTGCAACCAGGCAAATGCTGATTGGTGCATATATTCAACTTGCAGTTACTTGTCTTACCATCAAGCATATATAAATACATACTTACCAAACCTAATACTCTTCAATATTGACACCTGGGAGTGTGTGAAAGGTGCAGATATCCCTATAATGAATCACTACCGTGGTCTCTATATATTATTTATGGGTTTTTTTTTTTGTTTTATTCTTACTCGCAGGAATTAATTCTCTATTTTGTGCAAGTTGCAAATTGCCTAAACCAATTATTTGACATACAGCTTCTGCAGGTGACAGAATTTGCTTTTGGCCTCTCCAGTGTAGAACAAGCCCAATTATACGCAAAAGAAAAAGCTGTTTAATGTCCTTTTTATTTACGAAAACTAAATGTAATATAGGAAATTCTTAAATTCTCATCAACCTAAAATTGTATTTTTCATGCAAAATTGTTAGCATGATGCTTACAATGGTATTACCTACTGCCATTTATATGGGAAGGTTGATCCATGTAACCACTACACCTACTGTAAACTGTAACATGTTATATTCTTACACTATACAAAAATATGTCTCCCTCTTTCTCCAGATCCTGACTTTATTAGTTGCACCTCTTTTTTTTTTTTTACAAATATTTCCAGCTTCAAGCTTTTCTAAAACTATAACTGTTAATTAAGGTATTTGATCCAGTGATGTCTGTAAATAGTGTTGCATAAAGCTATTTGCACTATGTATTCTAGTAGATGTTCCAATCACTACCAGTAGGTGTCACTACTAGTACATAGAAATAAAGTATTCATTTATGTTTCACATGCAGTGATGTTAGAGGCATGATATTAAAGTACTCAAAAAAAGTTTCTCTGTTCTATCTCAAAAGGAATGTTTCAATAGTATTATAAAGCTTTGTTGTTTGAAAATCAGATGTGCTGAATAAACCATTTGTTTTTCTGCCAGTGAGCAGTAGCGTACCAGGACTCATTTTTACATAATCATGTACTTCCTGTGACTAGGTTTGACAGGTATTCAACCAGAAAGTCCAGTATTTTAGGAGGCTGTTCAGTAAAATCTTTACAAAAATACTGTACACTTACAAATGTCCATTTTTTTTAAAGCCCCTATGTGTTAACTAAATGTAAACACTCCTGTATGGCTCAACCCAGTACAGATATGAATCAGGAAAACATGAGGGGATAAAATCACTTCTGTTTACACATTACTGGAAGATAAAGAGGTAAAATTATTGATTTGTTTGTCACTGGCAGCCAAGGGGTAAAATGACTGCTCCATTGTGAAAAATATACATGTAGGATCAAGAATGGGGGCTATATTAAAGCTTTTTGGGGGAGGCATTGAGTGACCTCACCTACGAAGTTCTAGTGCCCATACAGCAACCTAGGTTCCCCCCCCCCCCCCCCCCGTTATGTTATCTTCTTTGATTTACTGAGGCCAGTTAGGGACAGTTACAAATATGTTACTAGAGTAACAATATCACAAGTTTATGTCTCTTTAAATTACCAAAAAACAAGAGCAAAATAAATAATAAAGCCGCATTACAAAGGTTTTTTTACTACGTACAAACTTTTATATGGGAATTAAATGTTATGACAAAAGCAAACTGAAATATATAATTATAGTATATGTTAGATAAGTGCAGCACTGAATAATTTGTCTGAAAAATAACGAATCTTCAGTATTCAGTTTGTTTTAAACTAACCAAATACCGAATAGCGCAGCACACGAATATAGTTTTTCATAATATTCGTGTGCAACACTATTCGGTATTCGTTTAGTTTCAAATTAACCTGAATACTGAATATTCGTTAACATTCATTTTCAATAAAAACTAATTTGTGGCGGATTCTGGCTACCCCGACTGGGTAGTTCCGCCAATGGATCCTCCTGATGCCTGGAACCTGAAAAACTGATCTTGATAAGAGCCTTATCAGTCCCTCACAGACAGGCTGGCGCCTCCATAATGCCCAAGGACCCCCAGGTTTCAGCGGTATAGAGATTGTGCCTTCGGGGTGATCCCGGGGGTGCGGCGGCACTTCCAGGGTGTCGTTGGAAAGCCCTGTGTTTCGAGCTGTTAAATTCCAAAAAGCGCCTTGAACCATGGCATGGCTCAAAAGTTATGGGTGATCAAACATACACCGGGAAGGTTACTGGGAAAGGGGGGTTGGAGGGAGGGGGTCGGGGACCCCCGATTCCCAAATGAGCTCCCTTCCAGCAATCACCCTGTCTCTTGCCTTTCCCATGGGGAACTATTTCCCAAAAGAGCAGAGCTCTGTGGCAACAGACCACTGGAGCACTTCCAGGGTGTTGTTGAAAAGCCCTGTGTCTCGCACTGTTACATCCCAAAAAGCGTCTTGATCCATAGCGCCGCTCGAAAATTATGGGCCACCAAGCTTACACCGGGAAGGCTACTGGGAAATGTCAAAGTTAAATGGCTGCAGGGCTAAACTCCACCTCAGCAATCTTCCATTGTCTCCTGAAACTCTATTAAGCCATACAAGGGGGTTGTGGTCTGTGAGGACAGTAAAGGGTCTCCCATAGAGGTAGGGCCCATACCAGGGCCAGACACTCTTTCTCCCTAGAAAAGCTAGGCCTTGGGTTTTGGTCCTGGGAATGGGCCAGTTGGCCACTGCCCCAACCTTAGCCGGTTCTGGCCACTGCTTTCCGCAGCCCACTCGGTGGTCCAGATACTGGACCTCCAAGCACCCAATGGTACACTTGTAAGGTTTCAGAGTCAGTCCGGTGGCTCTGAGGCAATCTAAAATGATGCCTAGGTGGGCCAGATGGTCCTCCCAGGTGTCGCTATAGATGGCGATGTCATCCAGGTATGTGCAGGCATAGTCCTGGAGGCCATCCAGCAGGGATCCACCATCCTTTGGAAGGTGGCTGGAGCGTTATTCATCCCAAACGACATGACCTTGAACTGGTAGAGGCCGAAGGGGGTGATGAAGGCAGAAGTGGAGACGGACTCAGGGTCCAGAGGAATCTGCCATTATCCCTTGCAGAGGTCGAGGGTGGTCAGGAAGTGGTCGCGGGCGATTATATCTAAAAGGTCATCGACTCGGGGCATAGGGTAGGCGTCAGTGGTGGTTCTGTCATTGAGCTTACGGTAGTTGGTTAAAAAGTAGGTGGTGTCGTTCAGTTGTTCCACTATCCGGTAGGGTCCTTGCCAGGAGGCCTGTAGTTTGTCTGTTTTGACAGGTTTCAGGGCGAGGACCTTCTGTCCTACTAATAGGGTGCAGGTACGAGCATTCCGGTCGTACCACCTCTTTTGTTTACGTTGGGCTACCTGAAGGCTCTCTTGCACCTGGTCGGCGAGGTCCGTCAGTCGATCCCTGAGTTAGAGAATGTACTCAACAATGGAGTGTTCTTCCCCCTCTGTAGTCCCTTCCCAGTGGGCTCTTACTAAGTCAAAGGGTCCCTCTATCTGCCGGCCATACACTAATTCAAAGGGAGAGTAGCCTGGGGCACCTCTCTGTATGCAAAGAGGAGGTGCGGCAGGAATCTGTCCCAGTCCTTTTGAGTGGCTGAGAACATCCTAAGCAGCTGCTTCAGGGTCCCGTTAAACCGCTCACATAGCCCATTTGTCTGGGGATAGTAGGGGGCACTGTGTAGGGGTTTGATCCCGCACAATCTCCATAACTGCTCAGTGATTTTTGCAGTGAACTGTGTTCCCTGATCGGAAATCACTTCCCGGGGGAAGCCTACCCTGGTGAATATCTGTAGCATTGCATCTGCTACAGTTTCCGTCTGGATATTAGCCAAGGGGATTGCCTCCGGGTATCGAGTGACATAGTCCACTACTGTAAGGATGTACCTGTTCCCTTAGGGACTGGGCCGGGCTAACGGCCCCACTATGTCCACTGTAACCCTGCTAAAGGATTTGTCAATAATAGGCAGAATGGTCCCCTGTTCTCCCTACTTTCTGGCACACCTTGCAAGATATTCAGTATTCTCTAATATCTACTGTAATTCCTGGCCAGAAAAAGGTTTGGGTCAAGTGGTGGTGGGTCCTGGCCTTTCCTAAGTGACCAGCTAGGGGAATGTCATGTCCTAATTTCAGTAGGTCGGACCAAAACTTCTTCGGTACAACCAGCTAATGTTTGAGCACCGGTCCCTTTCTCCTCTCGGAGATCTGGTACAGGAGCCCCCTTTTCCCATTGGAAACACTCTTCCCCCAGGGCCCTGGGGGTCAGTACCCACCTGATCTCTGTAGGGGGCTAAGGTCAGGTTGTTTAGTATCTCCTGGGTGAAGTCGGAGGGGGACGCCCAGAAGGGTCGGTCGGGGGGTAGGGGGGTAGTCGGGGTGGAAGTCGGGGTAAGGTAGGAGTCCAGGCAGAATGTCTCACCTGGGCTCCCGGAATCGGTGTGATGGCTTGGCGTCTGACCTGCTGGTGGGGGGGTCACTGGTAGGTATCCAGGGAGGTATTCCCCATGAAGGTTGAGACAAGGTGACCAAGGTTATTTTCCAATAGGACCTCGGCAGGTAGCTGCTGCATAACGCCCACCTCCACATCATGGGAGTCAGCTTTCCAGTTCAAGTGTACCCAGGCTGTGGGGACCTCCAGGATGGCATCTCCAGCTACTCAGACAGTAAGGGTTCTCCCTGTTCCACCGGAAGTGGGGACTAGATGCAGTTGGATCAGGGAGACCATGGTTCCAGTGTCCCTCAATCCCTGGGTCATCTGCCCATTGACCCAGACATCCTGCCGATGGTGCTGGCGATTATCTTTGGTTACAAGGCCAACCTCATGTAGGATGCAAACCTCTTCATCTGGCCATTCCGCATAGTTGGCAGGACCCGCTGCATACATGCAGTAAGCAGCAGCTTGGTAGGACCTGGTTGGAGTGCTCCCCCACTGGGCCAAAGAGGGGTTTCTAGGATGTGGTGCTGGAGGGTTTCTTTGTTGCGCTGGACAGTTCCTTTTGAAGTGGCCGGGGTGCCCACACCCATAGCACCCCCGGGATTGATGTCTTCGGCCTGGGATTCAGGGGTTGACCAGGCCTGAGACTGCCGAGGAGCTGTTGGGGGTCATGTAGGGGTGGAAGCAAAGCGAGTTACAGGCAGTGGTCCTGGGGCAGCCTGGCACCAGGCATCTACATATTGGTCAGCCAGGCTGGCTGCTCGGTCCGCGGTGATGGGTCTTTTGTCCTTCACCCTGTGCCGGAGCACTGTTGTAAAACTGCTCCAGAAGGATGAGCTGTACCGCCTCTGACAGGGTGGTTATATGGCAACCGGTGATCCAAGAGTCCAGGGACTGGGCTAACAGGTGGGCAAACTCAGTGTATGGTTGCCCCTCTTGTCTCTGAAGCTCACAGAATTTCAGCCGGTGTCCCTCCGGGGTGAGTCCATAGCGGGCAAGGATGCGTTCCCTCACCCGTAATTGACTTGATCTTCGGAGGGGATGGTGTGAGAAGCCTCCAAAGCCCGACCAGACAGTTTTGGGAGCAGGATAGTGACTCAGTTGGCATCAGCGACCCCTTGCAATCGACACTGGGTCTCAAAAAGCTGAAGGTAGTGGTCGATCTACTCCGCCCCATCATCCTGGAAAGCCCGGAAGGAGGCATGGGGTAGCTTCTTGGGTCAGATCAGAGAAGCCATGGGATCTGGTACAACTCCACCCATAGACTTCTGTAGCTCCATCAAATGTATCTTAGTGGCGTCGGCAATGACCCGAGTAACAATCTCCTGGGGGGGGTTAGAACCATATAGGTCCAGTCGCCACTGGATCTGTCTCTGGAGATCCGACATGGTAGTCTCCGGGGTGGAGACGATACTGGGCTGGCTACTGCCTTGGCCATCATCCAACCCACCCGCCGGCTCGTTAGCCTGATCACCTTCCATCAGCTCGGCTATGAGTGCAGTCTTTGTCTTGGAACAGCTACTCCTTCTCTGGCTTGCAGTAAGCTCTGCAGTTCATCCTTCCGGAGCCTTTGATATTTTTCCATCCGGCAAGGACGTCAGGTGGTGGTTTGGATGTTCCAGGTAATCGTAAGCATCCCACCGCTGCCACCACTGTGACGGATTTCGGGTACCCCGGTGCGTTCGGGGTGATCCTGGGCAAGCGACGTCACTTCCAGGGTGATGTTGGAATGCCCTGTGTCTCGAGCTGTTACATTCCAAAAAGCGGTTTAAAAGCTATGGGCGACCAAATGTACACCGGGAAGGCTACTGGGGGTTGGAGGGAGGGGGTCGCGGACCCACGGTTCCCAAAGGAGCTCCCTTTCCAGCAATCACCCTGTCTCTTGCCCTTCCCATGGGGAACTGATTCTCCCAAAAGAGCGGAGCTCTGTGGCAACAGACCGCTGCAGCGACCTGGGTTAAAGGAGACTGGGGATCCGAGCTGATGCTGCCGGCCAGCGGTTCCAAGGGGCTGGCCAGCGGTATGTCGGTCTGCTGAATAGGGCTTGGAAACCTTGGTTCTCACTAAAGCTCACCTCCGGCAACTGACCCATCTCTTGCCCTCCTCAAGGGGTTCCAATGCCCAAGAAAGTGGAGCTCTGGAACAAGGGGCCTCTGAGGCGGCCGGAGGTAAAGGTGGCTGGATGCGGCGGCCGGTCGGTAGTTCTAGGTGCATGGCCAGCCAGCGAGGGATAGGTTGGTCAGAGACCAGCTCTTTCAAGATCAGGTTGACAGATGAAAACAAGGGAAACCAAAGTTCTGGGAGATCTCATTTGCTCTGATGAGCCCAAAACCGCTGAAAAACAAGAGGGGGGGTAGGGGTAAGGGGGTAGGAGTTTAACCCCTGCAGCCCGGTATCCGTGACATAATGTAAATGTTATCTTGTTGCCTGTGTCAGGTATACTTACCTATAGCGTGCTGGGGAGCCACGCTAATCCACTTCTTCCTCATAGATTGCAGGTCCGCGCAGGTCCTTTAACGCAGGCTCTGGGATCTGCCATATTAATTGTGACGGACACTTGCTACCCCAACTGGGTAGCTCCATCAAGAGGGTCCTTCCTGTACCTAGAACTTGTAGCTATAGAACAGAGAGAAGTGTTTATAGCAAAAGCCCACCCAAATAACCAGACAAGACCAGTATTCAGGGGAAACACAAACAGACTTTATTGTGAAACACAAACTGCTTATATACACACTGCTCATCATGATAAGGGTTTTATCTGACCCCCAGATCTCCCGCCATTCCCACCCCTCTAGACAGACTGGTGCCTCCATAGGAGCCACAGTCCCATAGAATCCCTGTAATATAGAGGTGGTGGTTTCAGGGAGATCTCAAAGGAGAGGTGGCTATTCCCAGGTACCAATGGAGAGCTCCGGACCCCAAGGTGTCCTAGTCCAAAACACGACATAATCCATAGCTGGGGCGCGGAGTGGCAGCGGGTCAAATGTACACCGGGTAAGCCAGGGGAAAATGGGGTTGTAAGGGGGTCCAAAACTCCAAGTTCCCAAGGGAGCTCCCTTCCGGCAATCACCCCACCTCTTGCCCTTTCCAGGGGGTACCAATCCCCAAAAGAGCGGAGCTCTGGGACAAAGGGCCGCTGGAGCGACCTAGGGTAAAGGTCAGCGGGGTGCCGTGGTAGCTCGGCCGGCTAGTAGTTCCATGAGCCCGGCCAGAAGGGAAGGGGTCAGGGGGTAAGCGATCAACTCTTCCATGAGGAGCTACAAACAGTGAGAACAAATGACAGAGAAAGTTTGGGACATCCTTGGGACATCCCGTAAGCCACAAGGAGCCTGAAAACGAGGTAATAAACAGTGACCCAGGTATCGGGGAGGGGGGGTGGAGGTAGCCTTAGCAGCCCGGTATCCTTGACAATTGACAATGCTCCCCCCCTGAAAAGTCTGGCAGACCCGGCTAGATCCACACACGGGTCGGCCTGGGGCTGTCTGGTGAGTTACTCCAATTCAGTTTGCCGGGAGAGTACATCAGCATTTCCATTGCTTCTTCACGGTTGGTACTGAATGGTAAAATTGAAGGGCTGCAAGGCAAGGCTACACCGCAACAGTCGTCCATTGTCCCCAGAAACTCTGTTGAGCCAGACCAGGGGGTTGTGGTCAGTGAGCACGGTGAAGGCCCTTCCATATAAGTACGGTGGCAGTTTCTTGAGGGCTCACACTAGTGCCAAGCTTTTTTTTCCACCAATGCATAGCCTATTTCCCTAGGCAATAGCTTCCTGCTGATATAGGCTATGGGGTGTTCATGGCTCTCCTCATCCACCTGGCTTAGCACTGCTTCCAACCGAAACATAGCGGCATCTGTATGGACACAAAAACGTTTGGATGGGTTAGGAGCGGCCATGATAGGGGCAGAATTTAGAGCTGTCTTTAGGTTTTGGAAGGCGTCCTCACACTCGGGGGACCACAGGACTTGTCGAGGTAACTGTTTTCTGGTCAGGTCGGTCAAAGGTTTGGCCAGGGCACTATAGTTGGGGACAAACTTGCGATAGTACCCGGCTGTCCCTAGGAAAGCTAAGACCTGGGTCTTGGTTTTGGGGGTTGGCCAGTTCGCGACTGCCTCAATCTTGCCCAGCTCCGGTCACTGCTTCCCGCAGCCTACTCAGTGCCCAAGGTACTGGACCTCTGAGCATCCTACCATAAATTTGTCTGGCTTAAGCTTGAAACCTGCAGTCTTCATGCGGTCCTGAACGGTACCTAGATGTACCAGGTGGCCCCCCAGGTATCGCTGTAGACCGCAATGTCATCTAGGTATGGGCAGGCACAATCCTGGAGGCCATCAAGGAGGTGATCTACCATCCTCTGGAATTTCGCTGGAGCATTGTTCATCCCAAATGGCATGACCTTAAACTGGTAAAAGCCGAAGGGGGTGATGAATGCTGAATAGATTCCGGATCCAGGGGAATTTGCCAGTACCCCTTGCAGAGGTCTAAAGTGGTCAGGAAGTTTCCACGGGGGATGCAGCCTAGGAGGTCATTGACCAGGGGCAAGGGATAGGCATTGGTCATGGTTCTGTCGTTGAGTCTACGGTAGTCTATGCAAAATTGGGTAGTCCCGCTTGGGTACCAGCACCACCGGGGATGCTCAGGGAATGTTGGATGACTCAATAACGCCTGTGTCCAGCATCTCCCTGAGCTCGCTGCGCATACCTTCCCTAACTGATTCGGGGACCCGGTACACCGGCTACCGCAGGGGTGCCTGTCCCAGGGTCAGTGGAGAACATGTCTCGTTGACTCTCTAATACATTTCTGAGTTTCTCCCTCTGCACAGTCCATAGCCTCTCATCTAGCTTTATGTCCGCTACACCTGTGGCACCCTATTTCACCCTGGTAGCTCTTGCATGGGCTGACTCTCTGAGTACTCCATGGCAGGAGCGTATATGGCGGCTACCTCCTCCGGCCTCTCCTGGTATGCCTTCAGCATATTCACATGAAAGGTACGGCGGACTCATTCATCTGAACATTTGGCTACTAGGTAGGTCAAATTACAGAGTTGCTCTACCACTCGATAGGGTCCCTGCCAGGAAGCCTGTAGCTTGTCTGTCTTGCCAGGCCTCAGGGCCAGGACCTTTTGCCCTACATCTAATGTGCAGTTACGAGCATTCCTGCCGTACCACCGCTTCAGGCAACCTTGGGCGATCTGAAGGTTTTCTTGTACTCTAGTGGCGAGGTCCTTCAGTCAGTCCCTGAACTCCAGGACATACCCCACAATAGACTGTCCTTCCTCCCCAACTGATCCTTCCCAGTGGGCTGTAAGTAAGTCTAGGAGCCCCCACACCCTCCGGCCATACACTAACTCAAAGGGGGAGAACCCAGTGTATTCCTGGGGCACCTCTCTGTAAGCGAACTGATGGGGCAGCAGGTATCTTTCCCAAGCTTTGTGAGAGGCCGCAAACAACTTAAGCAGCTGCTTCAGGGTCCCGTTAAACCTCTCAAAAAGGCTTGTTAGTCTGGGGGTGGTATGGAAAGCTTGGCAGGGGTCTTATCCCCCAAAGCCTCCATAGCTGATGTTTGAGCTCAGCAGTAAACTGGGTTCCTTGGTCTCAGATAATCTCCTGCGGGAAACCCACCCTGGCAAATATCTGGAGCAGTGCATCAGCTACTGTCTCTGCCTTGTGGCATAGTCTACAACTGTCAGGATATACTTTTTCCCTGAGGGACTGGGACGGGGAAAGTGGCCAACAATATCAACAGTGACTCTGCTGAAGGGTTCGTCGATGATAGGGAGGGGGTGCAGGGAGGCTTTGGAGTGGTCCCCTGTCTTGCCTACTCTCTGGCAAACGTCACAGGTCGACAGTACTGCCTAACATCCCCTGTAATCCCTGGCCAGAAGAAGGTCTGAGTCAATCGGTGATGGGTCCTAAAAATCCCTAGATGTCCTGCCAGGGGAATGTCATGCCCTATTCGCAGCAGGTTGTACCGATACGTTTGTGGTGCCACCAGCTGGTGCTTGGGCATATGCCGGCCTCCCCCCTCCTCTGAACCCTGTATAGGAGCTCTCTGTCCCACACAAAATGGTCCCCTCCTAGCCCCCTTGGGTCGGTCCCTGCCCGGGCACAGTAGGGAGCCAAAGTCTTGTCACTCAATGTCTCCTGTGCAAAGTTGGTGGGGGACACCCAGGAGACCAGGTCAGTGGTTGATGTAGAAGTCAGGGGGTAGTGGCTTAGCTGGGTCCCCTGATCGTATGCGGTGACCTAAAGTCTGGCTTGCTGGTGGGTGGTAACTGGGTAAGCATCAGGTGCCCCAAATCATTCCCCAGCAAGACTTTTGCGGATAAGTGAGCCATGACCCCTACTTCCACAGCACAGGAGCCGGCACCCCAATCCAGGTGAACTTGTGCTGCAGGGATCCACAGCACCTTAACCCCAGCCACACAAACTGTAATGGACTTCTGTGTCCAGTCGGAATGGTGACCATGTGTGGCTGGACAAGGGTAACAGTTGCTCCGCTGTCCCGTAGTCCCTGTGCCTGCCGGTCATTGATCCATACGACCTGGCGGTGGTGTAGGCCTGTGGCTACTTGAACTGTGTCTACCTCATGTAGGACCCCAAACTCCTCTTCAGTCCAAGCGGCGGGGTCAGCGGGGCTCTCTCCTTCCAAGCAGTGAGCGGCAGCCCTGGAGCTCCCAGCTGGATCAGGGGGTGGGTTTCTTGGACAGTTGGATTGGACATGACCCACCTGGTTGCATCCGTAGCATCTGATTCCCGTCTTTCGGGGTGGACTGGGCTTTCCCAGTGGGCTGTAAGTAAGGGCCCGGAGGGGCAAGGTTGTACCTGCGGTGCTGGGGGGGTATGATTGGATGAGCCAGAGTTGCAGTGGAGTGGCCCACTGGGCGAGATTCGGGTCGCACCAGACGCCGAGCATCCAGAAATCAATCTGCCAGGATGGCGGCTTGGTCTACCATCTCGGGCTTCCTATCCGTGACCCATACTCGTACCTCCGGCAGGGAATGATCATAAAAGTGTTCCAGGAGAATGAGCTGGGAGGCTTGGGCCAGGTTGGTTACTCGGTAGCCTGCGAACCAGTAGTCCAAGGGGCGGGTGAACTGGTGTGCCCACTCAGTGAAAGGCTGTCCCTCTTTTCTCCTTAAATCTCGGAACTTCAGCCAGTGAGCTGGCGTGATGGCGTATCGGGCTAGGATGCGTTCTTTCACCCGGTCATAGTTCCTTTTATCCTCTGAGGGGATAGCCTCAAAGGCATCCAAGGCTTTCCCTGATAGCTTCCCATTCAGGAGGGTAACTCTGTCGGCACTGACGATGCACTGCATTTCGCACTGCGTCTCAAATATTTTAAGTACTTGTCTATCTCCTTGTCTCCATCTTTAAAAGCACAGGAAAGCCTCATGTAGTAGCTTCTTTGGAGAGGGAGCAGGCCCCAGATCAACTAGCACGGCTTCCCCCATAGCCTTCTGTGCCTCCAAACATCTTAAGGCGGGTTGTGTCGGCAATTATCTTGGTGATCATCTCCTGTGGTGAGGTGGTCTCATAGAGCACCAGTTGCCACCGGATCTCCCTCTGAACCTCGGACATATCAGTCCATCCAGTTGAGGGCTCACTGGCCCGGTCACTACCATGGCTACTGCCGGGCTCACTAGCCTTATGGCTGGCTCGATAGCCTTCCATCAGCTCGGCAATGATCGCTGCCATAGACTTGTTGCTGGACACTTGCCCACGAACCTCCAGCAAATCTTTTCAGGGTACTTCTTTTAAGAGTACCGCTGCTCAATCCGAAGAGGGCTTTGTTGGTGGTTTGAATGTTCCAGGTAGACTGAAGCATCCCACCACTGCCAACCAGTTGTGATAGACACTGGCTACCACAACTGTGTAGCTCTGCCAAGAGGGTCCTTCCTGTACCTGGAGCTTGTAGCTATAGAACAGAGAGAAGTGATTATAGTCAGAGCCTATCCAAATAACCAGAGAAGTTCAGTAAGCAGGTGAACCACTAACAGACTTTATTGTGAGACACACACTGCTTATATACATACTGCTCATCCTGATAAGAGTCTTATCTGACCCCAGATCTCCCACCATTCCCTCCCCTCCAGACAGACTGGCGCCCCCCTAGAAGCCACAGTCTCATAGAGTCCCCGAAATATAGAGGCGGTGGTTTTAGAGTGATGCAGATGGAGCGGCGGCTATTCCCGGGTACCAATGGAGAGCTGCAAGGTGTCCCAGTCCAAAAAATGACATGATCCATCACTGGGGCCCGGCGCGGCAGCGAGTCAAAGGTACACTGGGTAAGCCAGGGGGAGTAGGGGTTTTTGGGGGGCCCGAAACCCCAATTTACCAAGGGAGCATCCTTCCGGCAATGACCCCACCTCTTGCCTTCTCCAGGGGGTACCTATCCCTAAAAGAGCAGAGCTCTGGGAAAAAGGGCCGCTGGAGCAACGTAGGGTAAAAGTCAGCGGGGTGCCGGGGTATCCCGGCCGGCTAGTAGTTACGTGAGCCCGGCCAGCCGGGAAGAGGTCAGGCAGTAAGCAATCAGCTCTTCCATGAGGAGGTACAAACAGTGAGAACACAACACAGAGAGAGTTTGGGACATCCTGTAAGCCACAAGGAACCAGAAAACAAGGTAATAAAAAGTGACCCAGGTATAGGGGGGTGGGGGTAGCCTTGGCAGCCCGGTATCAGTGACACCAATCATCTTATTAGTGCGGCCCTGGAGCCTATAAAGAAGAAGCGTATTAGCGTTGCTCCCACATCTAATTTAAACAATGTAGGCCGCTCCTGATTATAAGCCGCACCCTTAAAGTTAGGTGCCATTTTAAAGAAATTACATTTTTTACTTAAAACCCACTCCTATCCTGCGCTCCTCACATCCTGGGCAGTGGGCTTTTCCAGCAGTGTATAGCATTAAGGAAGAAAGAGTGGTTGTATGTAAACAAGGGTAGGGTTGGGAGAAAATGTATTTGAATTCCACTCTAAAGTATAGAGCTTAATATACTGTTATCAGTGGGAGCCACTCAGGATTAAATTTTTCTGCGTCCCAGTAAGGATTTTAAGGTTACAGGTCCCTAGTCAGTGTCTCTCCTGTCCGGTTGTGTCCAAGATCTGGACTCTTGCTCTCCTGAAAATTCCCAAACAGGAAAAAACTTGCTAATGAATGTACTGTGTAGAGGGAGACTAATGCTTGCAAAGTATATAAACAATGAACGTGGATCCTTATTGTGTGACACTATTAAAATCAATGTCCAAAACAGTACAAAGATCTCACCACAGTCGGTCACAAGGAGTCTGGTCCTCAGGGAGTGTAGGTTTTCTTAGAAGAATGGTTCCATACTTCATACTTTCTCCCGCTGTCATCAGTTATGCAGCCCATGCCTCTGATGTGATTTACAGCTTTCATCTCATCTCATCCCTCTGCTGGATTTCCCAAACACTGTTACCTTGTTTTGGCTCACAGTTCTGCTGGTGTTTGCGGTGTCCCCGTGCCCTTCAGTGACGTCACCCTAGGTAGTGTGTAACTGGATCCTCCAAGCATCGGAGATGGTATCGCCAAAACTCCTAGCTCCCTCTGATAAGTCCCAAAAAAGAATCTACGAAGTAGTATTGATCAACTCCTGGCTATGTGTACCAAATAAAGCAAAATATCAAGGAGCACACTCAAATTAAACTTTACTTTTATTTTCCCATTTTCTTCTAACATGAGAAAATAAAAGTCAAGTTTTATTTGAGTGTGTTCCTCGATCCTTTGCTTTATTTTCTCTTGCTCTCCTGGTTAAACTCGGTGCTTCTGAGTGCAGCATTTAGTGTGGGGTCATGCAGATCATCACTGCAGGAGCTTCGGTTGTCGGCGGCAGCCAGAGGAGTCTCCAGGAAGCCCAGTGTGTGCCAAACCCCTCCATTAAACAAAAACAGCGCTTCCGCCCAACCCCAACATGGACCATTCAAGGTACTTAGCGTATACCGGTATTTTCATTGTGTTTTTTCCAACATCCCGACTGTAGGCCGCACCCCTAGTTTAAAGACTTGCATTAGGGGAAAATAGTGCGGCATATACTCGGGACAATACGGTACTAATGAATTTAGTTGTTAGATATTTGTTATACCTTAAATTAATTAGTGCATTCATTTGGCTATTCTTTAGTTAAAACAAAATTAATATCCAAATATTTGTCACAAATTTACTTTTGTGCAAACCAAATGCACATCACTAATATATTTTAATGTTTTTTTACTATGGACGGATAAAGGAAATAATCTAGTGTACACAACTTTATCAGAATGGTTAGTATTGAGATGTTTTCCTGTGTAGTTCTCTTCAGATCTCTTCTCTTATTTTAGCCCTTTACCGGTGTCAGTTGGTAAAGCTCTGCATTTCATGCTGGGCACCGCCATCTTGTAGCTCACATATTCTTGCACCCTGTAACAGGAGTGGTAAAGTTTTACAGATCAGTGATGTTAATGGCTTTTCCACAGCTGTATTGTGCGCTTTGGATTAACACATACAACACGGAGCAGAAGGTTTTCATTTTTTGCCAGTTTTTCAACACAGTTTGATAGTTACACAACATATATATAAATACCAGATATATAAAAGCACAGCAGTCACTACAACAATGTAAAGCTCCTGTTCTGTACAGCGCTGGATTGTCTGGCGGGCCAGTTGGGCACCATCGCCGTAGGCCCACATTCTTTGTCAGGGAGGTCAGAGAGTGAGCCTTTGTCAGGATGCTCCGCTGCTGACGAGGGTGCAGGGGCTTGTTTTTGGCTGAAAAGAGACCCTAGGCAATGTAGGGGAGGATAAAAGCGGGGCTGGAGCTGGGGGTAGAGGCGGGGCTGGGTCAGTCTTCAAACATTTCCAGGGCCGGCCTGATTTCCAAGTCTGGTCCTGGTTCTGTATTGTGCTGTAACTTGAAGTGCACAGTACAGGTGTATAACAGCCTACAACATCACTAATGTTAATGTACACAGCTTATGTCACAGGGCATGAGAATACCTAAGTTCCAAGATGGCAGTGCCCAGTATAAAGATGAGGAGCTTGACCAACCACCACTAGTAAGGGTTTTATATGTGAGAACGGCTTTGAAGAACACTGTAGGCACTGGAGGAAAAAGAAAACACAACAAGGCGAGTAGTAACCAAGCTATTGTAGTTGTGCTCAGCAGTTTTATGACATGAAAGATATTTTTTTTCTTTCCTGATTCAGATAGAACATGCAATTTCATTATCTAATTTGCTTTGTTCTCTTTGTATTCTTCCTTGAAAAGTATTCCTAGGTAGGCTGATTGGTGGCTACACATTTAGGCCTCCTGTCACTGACTTTCAGCTAGCTCCCAGTAGTGCATTACTGCTCCTTCAACAAATGATACCAATAGAATGAAGCAAATGAGATACTAGAAGTAAATTGGAAAGTTGTTTAAAAAAATTGTATGTTCTATCTGAATCATGAAAGAAAAAATGCTGTATTTCCTGTCCCTTTAATTAAACATTGTATTTAGCACTTTCTATACTTTTACATTTGTAAGTTTTTCTTTTAAATAAGGTGTAAATCCTGTGACTGAGAATCTATCTGACCTATCCTATGATAGGATTGAGACCTGTTTGACTCAGCTGTTGTTGCTGGGTAATGTGATTACTCATTAACCTGTTGCCTACCCGCCCCCTCCACCTACAGATAATTCAGAGTACACTTCAAACAGCTGATCCAACGACCATTAGCCAAGGCTCCCACGATATTAATTGCCACCTGCGCTTCACAGAAAATTGAATTATCTTCCCTTGTGTACACAGGAATGAAATTAATGTCTAGTACATCTAGTTATGAATTTATATGTTATATATCAGTATTAACTAACTGACTGCAAGAGAGGGCTAAGCAATGGTTTGGCAGATAAGGGGTTAACATGGAAGAATTATATGATGTTGATTATAAAGCCTAAATAGCGCTTTTTATTTTTATTGTTCTAGGAAGTTCATAAAGGTCTGAGACGTTAGCTATTAACTTTGCTGTAAATTAGTCTTGGCGGGACACAACACAAATTCTCTCAATGCACCAATACTCTGAATAGAGCTGTCCAGCATCACTATTCGCGCTCTGTCTAGCATTCATGTTGCCCTCTGCACACCCTGCACCATGTGTAATTCATAAGTGTCCAGGAAAACATGGCCACGGTGGCAACCATAACAGTATCCCACCTTTTCAACTAATTTCAGTGTAACAACTATCAATCTAGAAATACAACTCCTATTGATAACGCTCAGTCGAGAAAGTTGTTTAAAATTGCCAGCTCAATCTGATTTATAAAAACAATATATATTTGGGTGTCATGTCTCTTTTAAAAGGGTCCTGGAAGTCAAAATGAAACTTTCATGATTCAGGCAGAGCGTGCAATAAGTTGATAGGTAACTGTATCTATACCGAGAGCTGATATCTGGGTATAAAGACAACATAAAAGAGGACATGTAGCTGGTGTGGGCATGCAGCTTATACACAGTGTTTTTTTAAGTTATATACTGTTCTGAGGGCTGTTTATTTGCATCTACTGTAAGATCTGATGTCTGTGGGTACAGCTGGCATTAAATGGCTAATGTGCATGCATCTACTGTAAGATCTGATGTCTGTGAGTACAGCTGCCATTAAATGGCTGATATTGTATGCATCTATTGTAAGATCTGATGTCTGTGGGTACAGCTGGCATTAAATGGCTGATGGTGCATGCATTTACTATAAGATCTGATGTTTGTGGGTACAGCTGGCATTAAATGGCTGATGGTGTATGCATTTACTATAAGATCTGATGTCTGTGGGTACAGCTGGCATTAAATGGCTGATGGTGTATGCATCTACTGTAAGATCTGATGTCTGTAGGTACAGCTGGCATTAAATGGCTGATGGTGTATGCATCTACTGTAAGATCTGATGTCTGTGGGTACTACAGCTGGCATTAAATGGCTAATGGTGCATGCATCTACTGTAAGATCTGATGTCTGTGGGTACAGCTGGCATTAAATAGCTGATGGTGTATGCATCTACTGTAAGATCTGATGTATTTGGGTACAGCTGGCATTAAATGGCTGATGGTGTATGCATCTACTGTAAGATCTGATGTTTGTGCGTACAGTTTGCATTAAATTGCTGATGGTGTATGCATCTACTGTAAGATCTGATGTTTGTGGGTACAGCTGGCAGGAAATGTCAGATGGTGCATGCATCTACTATAAGATTGGATGTTTGTGGGTACAGTTGGCATGAAATGGCTGATGGTGTAAGCATCTACTGTAATATCTGATGTGTGTGGATACAGCTGGCATTAAATGGATGATGTTGCATGCATCTACCGTAAGATCTGATGTCTGTGGGTCTAGCTGGTATTAAATGGCTGATGTTGTATGCATCTACTGTAAGATATGATGTCTGTGGGTACAGTTGGCATTATATGGCTGATGGTGTATGCATCTACTGTAAGATTTGATGTTTGTGGGTACAGCTGGCATTAAATGGCAGATGGTGCATGCATCTACTGTGTGTGGGTACAGCTGGCATGAAATGGCTGATGGATATGCATCTACTTTAAGATCTGATTTTTGTGAGTACAGTTGGCATGAAATGGCTGATGGTTATGCATCTACTTTAAGATCTGATTTTGTGGGTACAGTTGGCATTAAATGGCTGATGGTGCATGCATCTACTGTAATACCTGATGTCTGTGGGTACAGCTGCCATGAAATGGCTGATGGATATGCATCTACTTTAAGATCTGATTTTTATGCGTACAGTTGGCATGAAATGGCTTATGGTTATGCATCTACTGTAAGATCTGATGTTGTGGGTACAGCTGGCATTAAATGGCTGATGGTGCATGCATCTACTGTAATAGCTGATGTCTGTGGGTACAGCTGGCATGAAATGGCTGATGGATATGCATCTACTTTAAGATCTGATGTCCGTGGGTACAGCTGGCATTAAATGGCTGATGGTGTAGGCATCTACTGTAAGATCTGATGTCCGTGGGTACATCTGGAATTAAATGACTGATGGTGCATACATCTACTGTAAGATATGATGTCTGTGGGTACAGCTGGCATTAAATGGCTGATGGTGTATGCATCTACTGTAATATCTGATGTCCGTGGGTACAGCTGGCATTAAATGGCTGATGGTGTAGGCATCTACTGTAAGATCTGATGTCCGTGGGTACATCTGGCATTAAATGACTGATGGTGCATACATCTACTGTAAGATCTGATGTCCGTGGGTACAGCTGGCATTAAATGACTGATGGTGCATACATCTACTGTAAGATATGATGTCTGTGGGTACAGCTGGCATTAAATGGCTGATGGTTATGCATCTACTGTAAGATCTGATGTTGTGGGTACAGTTGGCATTAAATGGCTGATGGTTATGTATCAACTGTAAGATCAGATGTTTGTGGGTACATCTGGCAATAAATGGCTGATGGTGCATGCATCTACTGTAAGATCTGATGTATGTGGGTCTAGCTGGCATTAAATGGCTGATGGTGTATGCATCTACTGTAAGATCCAATGTTTGTGGCTACAGCTGGCATGAAATGGCAAATGGTGCATGTGTCTACTGCTGTAATATCTGGTGTTTGTGGGTACAGCTGGCATTAAATGGCTGATGGTTATGTATCTACTGTAATATCTGGTGTTTGTGGGTACAGCTGGCATTAAATGGCTGATGGTGCATGCATCTACTGTAAGATCTGATGTTCGTGGGTACAGCTGGCATTAAATGGCTGATAGCTATGTATCTACTGTAAGATCGGATGTTTGTGGGTACAGCTGGAATTAAATGGATGATGGTTATGCATCTACTGTAAGATCTGATGTTTGTGGGTACAGCTGGCATTAAATGGCTGATAGTTATGTATCTACTGTAAGATCTGATGTTTGTGGGTACAGCTGTCATTAAATGGCTGATGGTGTATGCATGTACTGTAAGATCTGATGTTTGTGGGTACAGCTGGCATTAAATGGATGATGGTTATGCATCTACTGCAAGATCTGATGTTTGTGGGTACAGCTGTCATTAAATGGCTGATGGTGTATGCATGTACTGTAAGATCTGATGTTTGTGGGTACAGCTGTCATTAAATGGCTGATGGTGTATGCATGTACTGTAAGATCTGATGTTTGAGTGTAAAGTTGGGATTAAATGGCAGATGTTGTAGGCATCTACTGTAAGATCTGATGTTTGTGGGTACAGTTGGCATGAAATGATTGATGGTGCATGATTTCATGATTCAGGCAGAGCGTGCAATAAGTTGATAGGTAACTGTATCTATACCGAGAGCTGATATCTGGGTATAAAGACAACATAAAAGAGGACATGTAGCTGGTGTGGGCATGCAGCTTATACACAGTGTTTTTTAAGTTATATACTGTTCTGAGGGCTGTTTATTTGCATCTACTGTAAGATCTGATGTCTGTGGGTACAGCTGGCATTAAATGGCTAATGTGCATGCATCTACTGTAAGATCTGATGTCTGTGAGTACAGCTGCCATTAAATGGCTGATATTGTATGCATCTATTGTAAGATCTGATGTCTGTGGGTACAGCTGGCATTAAATGGCTGATGGTTATGTATCTACTCTAAGATCGGATGTTTGTGGGTACAGCTGGCATTAAATGGATGATGGTTATGCATCTACTGTAAGATCTGATGTTTGTGGGTACAGCTGACATAAAATGGCTGATGGTGTATGCATGTACTGTAAGATCTGATGTTTGTGTGTACAGCTGACATAAAATGGCTGATGGTGTATGCATGTACTGTAAGATCTGATGTTTGTGGGTACAGCTGGCATGAAATGGCTGATGGTGCATTGATCTACTGGGGGTACAGCTGGCATGAAATGGCTGATGGTTATGCATCTACTATAAGATCTGATGTTTGGGCATACATCTGGCATAAAGAATTGGGCACTAAATTGAGCATCAAGAGTATGAGAATATGTAGTACAATTCAAGCATGAAAATCTCACACCCATCATCCCTCTTGGCTATTTTTGTTTGCAACACAAACACATTTCTTGTCTAAAACAGACCCTGGTTTTTGCTATTTCTGCTTTTCTTAACTAGCTATTGTTTCTTCTGTATTTCATGGTAAAATAGTGACCACTGCTAAACAGAAATATATATATAAAAATATAACTTCTTGATGCTATATACAACCTACACAACTTTTTCAAGGATTCCTGAAATCACCACGAAAAATCCTCACAGAGGAAGAGTCAAGACAAGCCAGATGCCCTTTACACAGTGGGTTGAGGACATGAGGACAAATTCATTAGAAGACAACCCCCCCCCCCCCCCCCCCAGCTTGTTGTTAGCAAGATCTATGGTGGTGACTCATATTAAGATTGAAAAAATGAATCACACTATATATATATATAGTTTTATTTTTATTATTCTGTTTCTAAGACCACAAAAAAAAGTTAATAATTTGTCTGCGCTGGAGAAAAATAGGTTGCACTTAAAGGGACAGTAAAGTAAAAATTAAATATTCAACATTTAGATAGAACATGTCATTTTAAACAACTTTTTAATTTACTTCCGTTAACAAATTTGCTTGATTCTCATGTTATGCTTTCTTGAAGACTAAAGCTTGGTAGATTGATAGGAGCTTATCAGTGTGCACGTGTCTTTAGTATTCTATCGCAGCAGTGTTTACAGTTGTATGCAAAAGTTTAGGCACCCCTGACAATTTCCATGATTTTCATTTATAAATAATTGGGTGTTTGGATCAGCAATTTCATTTTGATCTATCAAATTACTGAAGGACACAGTAATATTTCAGTAGTGAAATAAGGTTTATTGGATTAACAGAAAATGTGCAATATGAAATTAGACAGGTGCATAAATTTGGGCACCCCAACGGAAATATTGCATCAATAGAGAGTAGAGACTCCTTTAGCAGAAATAACAGCCTCTAGACGCTTCGTATAGCCTGTAATGAGTGTCTGGATTCTGGATGAAGGTATTTTGGACTATTCCTCCTTGCAAAACATCTCCAGTTCAGTTAGGTTTTGATGGTTACTGAGTATGGACAGCCCGCTTCAAATCACCCCACAGATTTTTAATGATATTCAGGTCTGGGGACTGGGATGGCCATTCCAGAACATTGTACTTGTTCCTCTGCATAAATGCCAGAGTAGATTTTGAGCAGTGTTTTGGGTCGTTGTCTTGTTGAAATATCCAGCCCCAGTGTAACTTCAACTTTGTGACTGATTCCTCAACATTATTCTCAAGTATCTGCTGATATTGAGTGGAATCCATGCGACCCTCGACTTTAACAAGATTCCCAGTACCGGCACTGGCCACACAGCCCTACAGAATGATGGAACATCCACCAAATTTTACTGTGGGTAGCAAGTGTTTGTCTTGGAACGCAGTGTTCTTTTGCCACCATGCATAACACCCCTTGTTATGACTAAATAACTCAATCTTTGTTTTCATCAGTCCACAGCACCTTCTTCCAAAATGAAGCTGTCTTGTCCAAATGTGCGTTTGCATACCTCAAGCGACTCTGTTTGTGGCGTGTATGCAGAAAAGGCTTCTTCCAAATCACTCTCCCATACAGCTTATCCTTGTGCAAAGTGCACTGAACTGTTGAACGATGCACAGTGACACCATCTGCAGCAAGATGATGTTGTAGGTCTTTGGATGTGGTCTGTGGGCTGTTTTGACCGTTCTCACCATCCTTTGCCTTTGCCTCTCCGATATTTTACTTGGCCTGCCACTTCTGGCCTTAACAAGAACTGTGCCTGTGGTCTTCCCTTTCCTCACTATGTTCCTCACAGTGGACACTGACAGCTTAAATCTCTGTGATAGCTTTTTGTATCCTTCCCCTAAACCATAATGTTGAACAATCTTTGTTTTCAGGTCATTTGAGAGTTGTTTTGAGGCCCCCATGTTGCCACTCTTCAGAGAAGAGTCAAAGAGAACAACAACTTGCAATTGGCCACCTTAAATACCTTTTCTCATGATTGGATGCACCTGTCTATGAAGTTCAAGGCTTAATGGGCTCACCAAACCAATTGTGTGTTCCAATTAATCAGTGCTAGGTAGTTACAGGTATTCAAATCAAGAAAATGACAAGGATGCCCAAATTTATGCACCTGTCTAATTTCGTTTTGATGCATATTGCACATTTTTTGTTAATCCAATAAACCTCATTTCACTACTGAAATTTTACTGTGTCCTTCAGTTATTTGATAGATCAAAATGAAATTGCTGTTTTAAACACCCAATTATTTATAAATTAAAATAATGGAAATTGTCAGGGGTGCCTAAACTTTTGCATACAACTGTATGTATAACTGCTATAAACATTGCTGCAAACACTGGTGTCAGATGGATAAAGACACGTACACAGTCCTGAGCTCACCTAGGAGTGCTCTTTAAGAAATTGATAATAGAATGAAATTGGAATTATTTTTTTTAATTAAAGGGACAGGAAACCCCAAAATTTTCTTTCATGATTTCGATAAAAAATGCAATTTTAAACCACTTTCCAATTTACTTCTATTATCAAATTTGCTTCATTCTCTTGTTATCCATTGCTGGAGGAACAGCACTGCACTACTGGTAGCTAGCTGAACACATCCAGTTAGCCAGTCACAAGAAACAAATGTGTGCAGGCACCAATTAGCAGCTAGCTCCCACTAGTGTAGGATATGTGCGTATTATTTTTCAACAAGGGATACCAAGAGAACGAAGCGCATTTGAAAATAGAAATGAATGTAAAAGTGTCTTAAAATTACATCTGAATCATGCAAGTTTAATTTTGAATTTCCTATCCCTTTAATGTTCTATCCAATCCATTTAAGTTAATTTTGACTTTACTGTCCCGTTAAAAAGCCACAAACTAAAAAAATCTATTTATTATTTTATTATTTAGTTGTTATTATTATTTTTGGAGTCTGTTGCTTTAAGTGCAACATATTATTGCTTGTACATTGTCTATTTGAACTGTGTGGGGAAGCAAATCTTAGGTTTGCTTCTAAGACAACAATCTATTAGCGCTATGGCCGCCATCTGCTGTACTCGGCATAATTACTGAACGACTAGTGGGTGATCAGGCGTAGCAGAATCCCATCCAGTTACCTTCAGCCTCTGCTGTTAGATATATGACCACATTAGATTTCAGAATAGACTGAATCAGTTAAAGGGACCCTCAGGTCAAATTAAACTTTCATGATTCAGATACAGATGTAATTTTAAACAACTTTCCAATTTACTTTTGAGTCACCAGCTCCTACTGAGCATGTGCAAGAATTCACAGAATATACTTATATGCATTTGTGATTGGCTGATGGCTGTCACATGGTACAGGGGGAGCAGACATAGACATAACTTTGAAATTGGTTAGAAAAACATCTACTACTCATGTGAAGTTCAGACTAAGAGGCCCATTTATCAAGCTCCGCTGAGCTTGAAGGGCTGTGTTTCTGGCGAGTCTTCAGACTCGCCAGTAACAGCAGTTATGAAGCAGCGGTCTAAAGACCGCTGCTCCATAACCCTGTCCACCTGCTCTGAGCACGCGGACAGACATCGCTGCAATTTAACCCGATCGAGTATGATCGGGTTGATTGATACCTCCCTGCTGTCGGCCAATTGGTAGTGAGTCTGCAGGGGGCAGCGTTGCACCAGCAGCTCTTGTGAGCTGCTGATGCACTCTGAATACGGAGAGCGTATTGCTCTCCGCATTCAGCGAGGTCTTGCGGACCTGATCAGGTCCGCAAGACCTTTGATAAATTGGCCTCTAAGGGGCCGATTTATCAAGCTCCATATGGAGCTTATTGCCCCTGTTTCCGCACAAGCCTTCAGGCCCGACGGAAACAGAAGTTATGAAGCAGCGGTCTAAAGACCGCTGCTCCATAACTTGTCCACCTGCTCTAAGGCTGAAGACAGAAATCATCCCTATCGGATACGATCGGGTTGATTGACACCCCCTGCTAGTAGCCGATTGGCAGCGATTCTGCAGGGGGTGGCATTGCACCAGCAGTTCACAAGAACTGCTGGTGCAATGATAAATGCCGACAGCGTATGATGTCTGCATTTATCGATGTGCAGTGGACATGATACGCTACTTCGTATCATTTCCGCTTGCACTTATATAAATATGCCCCTAAGTGCTATGGCATTGTCTTGTTATCATGCAGTTGTTAATTATGCAAACCTACTGTGTTTAGTGGTCCTTTAAGTGTCTAGGTTTTTTTTTACATATATATTTTACTGGACAACCCTATAAAATTATGGGCTGTCCAGTTTAATATTAGACACCTGGCAACCCTAATTAGCACTGAGACCCAATTGATTTTGTTTTTCTAGAGCTGGATCCCTACTAGCCAAATACACAAGATCATAGACCCATCACTCAGAACAAGATTCCCAAATAAAAACACCTTAGAATACATACCTAGAATGACTCTAACTCTGAGTATCCTTGAAATCTAGAAGTGGAGAAATAAGCCCAGACTCAGACCCATACAAATCTAAATATACGCTACGCTGACAGTACTATTAAACAGGGCTGTTCAACAAGCCACCCATAGACCAAATGATGCCTAAGTTATTACATTTGTCTTCAAATAAATTAACATGTCATCAAAGTCTGAACATTGTTAGAACAGATTAACACCTTGTTTGCTGCAAATGTTTTTCAGAGGTCAAACTCTACACTTTTGATTTTTTAGAGGAGCCAAGCCATATTTGAGTCTATAGATGACAGGACTTGCCACTATCACTGTGTTAACAAAGCCTCAATTGTTTGGCTTTAGCAGAGAAGAGAAGATAACAAACTGTAAATTTTGGACATATAGGTTAGGCGTTTGAAGCCCGCCTTGTACTCTTTTACTTTTCAGGACTGGAAAATCCACAATTATAAGACTTAATTTACAAGGGAAGAGCAAAATAAATAATGAAAGTATATTACAAAGTTGGTCTACTATGCATAATTAACCATATTATATTACAATCTCAGAATTGTTCACTGTCCCTTTAATGTCGATTTCGAGGATTCCTTTCACTGCTCCCCTACAGAGAAAGTTTAGGTGAGTGCTCTGCAATTTATTATTGTATCACCTCCAAGCATTAAGAGTTCCAGCTTCCCTAAATTTACAAGGCACGCCCTTTATAACATGTCCAGTTCTCTACCCAAGAGGAAGCGTTTAAATGGACGCAGAATGAGATCAGTGAGGACCTCACTTATATTTTGAGTTTTATGTGGAGAAACAAAAAAAACACGTTTAGCTTTGCAGGGACAGTCTTGGTACAATTATCAAAGAAAAAAGGCTGTCCCTGCAAGGTCTCCCATATAAATAATGAGTTCTTTGCTATGTAAAAGTTCACAATAGAGTACAAGTATACAGGCAGAGCCTTGTACAAATCAAATTACGCTGTTTTCAGGACACTGTACCTTAAAATCGCTGTTATTTTTATATGCATAGGTTGACTTTCAGAGTAATTAGTAATTTAAAGGGACAGTCTACGCTAAAATTGTTATTGTTTAAAAAGATAGATAATGCCTTTACCTCCCATTCCCCAGCTTTGCACAACCAACACTGTTCTATTAATATACTTTATAACATTTAAACCTCTAAATTTCTGCCTGTTTCTAAGCCACTACAGACAGCCTCTTATCACATACTTTTTTATTTGATTTTCACAACAGGAGACTGCAAGTTCATGTGGGCCATATAGATAACATTGTGCTCATGCCCAAGGAGTTATTTAAGAGTTAGCACAACACAGTACTAAATGCAAATCAATAGATAATGAATATAAAGTCATGTGATCAGGGGGCTTTCAGAAGATGCTTAGATACAAGGAAATCACAGAGGTAAAAAGTATATTAAAATAACTGTGTTGGTTATACAAAACTGGGGAATGGGTAAAAAGGGATTATCCTATTATATAAAAGGCCAAGTGTGTTTGTCCGAAGCTGTCATGCACAGTAGAGACAACATGAGGACAAACACACCTGGCCTTTGAGTCCTACTCCCTAGCTGATCTGCGGCAGAAGTGGGCATGGCCGGGTGTGAGCGGAGGGTGTGGCCGGCATGGGGGGCGTGACCAGGCGTGAATGGTCGTGAAGGGGGCGTGGCCGGGCGCAGTCGCGAGATAGAGAGATAGAGAGGGGGGAGAGATAGAGAGAGAGGAGGAGAGAGAGAGGAGGGGAGAGAGGAGAGGAGAGGGAAAGAGAGGAGAGGGGGGAGAGAGGAGAGGAGAGGGGGAGAGAGGAGAGGAGAGGGGGAGAGAGGAGAGGAGAGGGGGTAGAGAGGAGAGGAGAGGGGGGAGAGAGGAGAGGGGGGAGAGAGGAGAGGAGAGGGGGGGGGAGAGGAGAGGAGAGGGGGGAGAGAGGAGAGGGGGGAGAGAGGAGAGGGGGGAGAGAGGAGAAGGGGGAGATTGAGGAGAGGGGAGAGAGGGGGAGAGAGAGAGGAGGGGAAAGAGAGAGAGAGAGAGAGAGAGAGAGAGAGAGGAGGGGAGAGAGAGAGGAGGGGGAGAAAGAGAGGAGGGGGATAGAGAGAGAGGAGAGGGGAGAAAGAGAGGAGGGGGGAGAGAGAGAGGAGGGGGAAGAGAGACAGGAGGGGGAGAGAGAGAGGAGGGGGGAGAGAGAGAGGAGGGGGGGAGAAAGAGAGGAGGGGGGAGAAAGAGAGGAGGGGGGGAGAGAGAGAGGAGGGGGGAGAGAGAGGAGGGGGGAGAAAGAGAGGAGGGGGGAGAGAGAGAGGAGGGGGGAGAGAGAGGAGGGGGGAGAAAGAGAGGAGGGGGGAGAGAGAGAGGAGGGGGGAGAGAGAGAGGAGGGGGGGGGGAGAGGAGGGGGAGAGAGAGAGGAGGGGGGAGAGAGGAGGGGGGAGAGAGAGAGAGAGGAGGGGGGGAGAAAGAGAGGAGGGGGGAGAAAGAGAGGAGGGGGGGAGAGAGAGAGGAGGGGGGAGAGAGAGGAGGGGGGAGAAAGAGAGGAGGGGGGGGAGAGAGAGAGGAGGGGGGAGAGAGAGGAGGGGGGAGAAAGAGAGGAGGGGGGAGAGAGAGAGGAGGGGGGAGAGAGAGAGGAGGGGGGGGAGAGGAGGCGGAGAGAGAGAGGAGGGGGGGAGAGAGGAGGGGGGAGAGAGAGAGAGGAGGGGGAGAGAGAGAGGAGGTGGGGAGAGAGAGGAGGGGGGAGAAAGAGAGGAGGGGGGAGAGAGAGAGGAGGGGGGGAGAGAGAGAGGAGGGGGGGGAGAGGAGGGGGAGAGAGAGAGGAGGGGGGGGAGAGAGGAGGGGGGAGAGAGAGAGAGGAGGGGGGAGAGAGAGAGGAGGTGGGGAGAGAGGAGGGGGAGAGAGAGAGGAGGGGGGAGAGAGAGAGGAGGGGGGGAGAGAGAGAGAGGAGGGGGAGAGAGAGAGGAGGGGGGAGAGAGAGAGGAGGGGGGAGAGAGAGAGAGAAGAGGGGAGAGAGAGAGGAGAGGGGAGGGAGAGAGGAGGGGGAGAGGAGAGGGGGTAGAGAGGAGAGGGGGGGGAGAGAGGAGGGGAGAGAGAGAGGAGAGGGGGGAGAGAGAGAGGAGGGGGAGAGAGAGAAGAGGGGGAGAAAGAGAGCTCAAAAGAGAGGGGGAGAGAGAGCACAAAAGAGATGGGGAGAGAGAGAGCACAAAAGAGAGGGGGAGAGAGAGCGCAAAAGAGATGGGGGAGAGAGAGAGAGCAAAAGAGAGGGGAAGAGGGTCAAAGAGAGGGGGGTGAGTGCAAAAGAGAGGGGGAGATAGAGAGCGCAAAAGAGAGGGGGAGAGAGAGCGCAAAAGAGAGGGGGAGAGGGGGAGAGAGCAAAAGAGGGGGGAGAGAGAGAGCACAAAAGAGAGGGAGGAGAGAGCGCAAAAGAGATCGGGGAGAGAGAGAGAGCAAAAGAGAGGGGGAGAGAGAGCGCAAAAGAGATGGGGGAGAGAGCAAAAGAGAGGGGGAGAGAGAGTGCAAAAGAGATGGGGGAGAGAGAGCGCAAAAGAGAGGGGGAGAGAGAGCGCAAAAGAGAGGGGGAGACAGAGCAAAAGAGAGGGGGAGAGGGAGAGCGCAAAAGAGAGGGGGATAGAGAGAGTGCAAAAGAGAGGGGGAGAGAGAGCGCGCAAAACAGAGGGGGAAGAGAGCACGCAAAAGAGAGGGGGGGAAGAGAGCATGCAAAAGAGAGGGGGGAGAGAGAGAGAGCAAAAGAGAGGGGGGAGAGAGAGAGAGCAAAAGCGGGGGGAGAGAGAGAGAGCGCAAAAGAGAGGGGGAGAGAGAGCTCAAAAGAGAGGGGGGAGAGAGAGCACAAAAGATAGGGGGGAGAGAGAGTGCAAAAGAGAGGGGGGAGAGAGCGCAAAAGAGAGGGGGGGAGAAAGAACACAAAAGAGGGGGGAGAGAGAGAGCGCAAAAGAGGGGGAAGAGAGAGAGCGCAAAAGAGGGTGGAGAGAGAGGGGGAGAGAGCGCAAAAGAGATGGGTGAGAGAGAGAGCACAAAAGAGATGGGGGAGAGAGAGAGCGCAAAAGAGAGGGGGAGAGAGAGCGCAAAAGAGGGGGGGAGAGAGAGAGCACAAAAGAGAGGGGGGAGAGAAAGCGCAAAAGAGAGGGGGGAAAGAGAGAGCGCAAAAGAGAGGGGGAGAGAGAGACAGAGCTCAAAAGAGAGGGGGAGAGATCTCAAAAGAGAGGGGGAGAGAGAGAGCAAAAGAGAGGGGGAGGGAGAGAGCGCAAAGGGTGGGACCACTGTACTGCAAAAAATGGCCCGTGTGAACGGGCTTTAGGACTAGTCTATATTTAAAACAATAAAAATTCTATTGTAGACTGTCATTTTAAGTATTTTGATGAAACCTCGCAAACTTTTAACTTGAGAGAAAAAATAGTGAGCTCTGTAGGGCGAAAATGTTAAGATAATTACGCTTGGATTTGAGAGACAATTTCATACACTTTCATGAAACATCCATGTTCAGCCCATGCCCATTTTAGGAAAAAACAACAATTATGCTCTGTATTTTGTACTTATAAGTTCGATTTTCTATGTGTTTTTGCACATCCAGTGTACTTAAATTGCAATACAATATTTAATACGATTTATTCCCGTGTCATTTACATACAAATTTTACGTTTTTGATCAAATATGATTTTTCGGTGAACAATCTTGTTACAATGTTTTCATGCACTGTAACAATACCATTTTTGCCTGCATATTTTTGTGTTGATAGTTTAACTTCATTTTGTATGATATTTAAAATTACTATTTTCAATGAACACTTTTGTAATCTATGCATCTCCTTCCCAAACAAAAATGCAGTATACACTTACTTTAGTAAGACACCATTTTTTAGGGTAAAAAGTGGCTTTAGATCATTCCACCAGGGAAATAGAAGTACTGGCGAGCATTCTTAAATAATATCGCCACCCCCTGGACCTTCACATTATTGGGCCCTGTGTTGTGCTTGACAGTGAACTTTCCCTGAAACATCATATATTAGCTACTGTCCAAACCGTATTTAAAGAATATTACCAGGATCAAGCACGATTCCTGCAGAGAATCCTCCCACAATGGTGGCATTGCATTTGGACTATTACAATGCACTTTATTATGGTGCCTCAGATAAATTACTCCATCGCCTTCAGATGGTACAAAACGCCACAGCAAGGCTTCTAACTGGCCTATCACGATTTTGCCATGTGATACCCATCCACCGCTCCCAACACTGGTTGCCAATAGAATGGCACATACTAGTCACAATAGGCCTGCTATCCTACAAAGCTCTGCAGCATCAGAGACCAAGCTTTCTAAAAGAATTACTGTCCCAATTCGCACTCTTCAATCTGCTCATGCCCTGAAGCAAAAATGTGATGTTTGAGCTTTTAGCCATGTCGTGACGTCCCATCTCTATGGAACACTCTCCCCAGCATTGTGAATGGAGCCACTTCCCTGGACAATTTTAAACAATGACTCAAGACCTACTTGTTTACAAGCCTTTCAAGACTACAATCTCTAACATCTAACCCTCTTATGTAAATGTACAATGAGCAGGAGAAACTATATACGCTGTTATTATTATCTGTCCCTAATTGGTCACTGCTTAGAAGATAAGATACAGGTTTCTTTCAAGGAATATGCCCCCAGACCGAAAAACTAATTTTAATCACATAATTTACACTTTTAAACACTTTTCCACATGCATTTTGTATGCAAAGCTTATGCACTCTATATAATGCTTCATTGCCAATACATATTATGCATGTATATAAATATCCCTTTAAAGTGAATGTAGTTTAATGAATAAGTGCCCGGTAACTAAAAATAATCTTAAAAACAAGGGCACTTACAAAGGCGCTTATTTTTTTAAATTCCTCACCTTTGCGTTATGATAAACATAATGCTGATCCCCCACTCACAGCTACTGCTTTCTTTAGCATATCGATGACTAATCCGGGTTTCTCCAATCGTTGTGTGCCCCCTTTGGTGTCCAGTTCCTGGGGCACGCAACGATTGGAGGAAGCCGGATCGTCATCGATATGCTAATGAAACAAACATGGTCTCACCACATTTCTTTCTTATCTTGTACCAAGGACAAATGTCCACAGTTTCTTAACTTTTACATAAACAATCTTATGTCTGAAGTTCTGTAACTTTCCACTGATTATGTTGCAATAAGGGAGCGTGTATGAAGACCCTCTGTGTCAATTTACAATGTATGTAATGTATACTACAAGGCGGTCAATAAACAGAACAGTTGTTAAATTTAATTTGTGTGGTGTGACTCCCGTTCTCTGCGATCTCGTGCAGGTGCAATACTCTGCTCCAGCTTAAGTTCAGAATACTCACTAGTGATAAGGTCACGGTGTATCCAGCCCTAAAAAGAACCCCTAACAATACCGCAAAGGTAAGTATTTTTAAAAACAAGCATCTTTGTAAAGTTTAATGAATGAAAGTGCCACTGCTTTTATGATTATTTTTAGTTACCAGGCACTTATTTAATTACACTTTACAATCACTTTAAGTCAAAATGAGTTCAAAAGTGACAATAATCTCAACAGTCAGAATATTATCTGTCATTTTGAAAGATTTTTAATGATCTATCAATAATTCTCTGCCTTGTGACCTCTTGCATTCATTTTCTGTGACACCCTCGGGCAAGTGAAATGACAGCACCCTAGCCAAGAATCTGCTTTTTTTATAGTATTTGTTTTACTAGTCTAATCATGAAAGCGAAAGTGGATGGTTAATAATCGTACCTTTTCTGTGTGTTCAATAAACCATGACACACAAAATATTAATTAAAATTTCGTAAGCAAGGCAATAATTCACGTAATTGTGTTTAGTTTTGGAGAATACATGTATCCTAACCTGAATTAGGCATCATTAGACTCTGGGCTGACCTTCTCTGTGTTGTAATTAGTCATTTGCATGCTGTATATCTGGTTTATCCTGTTTGATTGCATCACACACATGACAGTTCCCAGGCTGTTGACTAAAAATGCAACAACAATTCCCACAAGTTAAAGTTACTGTAAATTGTTCTTTAAATATCAGGCTTATCCAACATAAGAGAAAAATACGCTTCTCCTCTCGCTTGTGCGTCATCGCACGACACTCAAATGGTCAGACTTCAGGTCTGCCTCAGGTCTGTGAACAAGGTTTCTTTAAAGGGACATAATAACTCAATAGCACAATTATTTTATACACTAGCGCACTTTAATATCACACAACTGAGTTTTAATATCACACAACTGAGTGCCTCTAAAGTAAATGGGTTAAATGTTCATACAATATAAGTTTGGGTTAGATTTGCCCAAGGCAACAACAGCTACAATAGCAATGAATGGCAGACATTTTGTTAAAAAAAAAGAAAGAAGAAATGGCACCAAGGGTATATTTAGGCGGTGTGCTACTCTAGGCAATAAAAAGTCTGCTACCCCCCCTAGGATTTTCCTGAGATGTGAGGTAGTTTGTGTCTTTAAATCAGTGAGTGGATAAGATATAAAAAATAATTTTAAAAATAATAATAATATTTAGAGGAGAAGATAATACATTAAAGGGACACTGAACCCAAATTTTTTCTTTCGTGATTCAGATAGAGCATGACATTTTAAGCAACTTTCTAATTTACTCCTATTATCACATTTTCTTCATTCTCTTGGTATCTTTATTTGAAATGCAAGAATGTAAGTTTAGATGCCGGCCCATTTTTTTGTGAACAACCTGGGTTGTTGTTGCTGATTGGTGGATAAATTCGTCCACCAATAAAAAAAGTGCTGTCCAGAGTCTGAACTAATAAAAAAGCATAGATACCTTCTTTTTCAAATAAAGATAGCAAGAGAATGAAGAAAAATTGATAATAGGAGTAAATTAGAAAGTTGCTTAAAATTGCATGCTCTATCTGAATCATGAAAGAAAAAAATTGGGTTCAGTGTCCCTTTAAGAACTTTTATGTCAAATTCACAGTTTTGCAAGAAACTTGGGTTGTTTACCTAGTTTTTCAAAAACCAGTCAGTGTTTATAATGTAAGTCAATGGGAAGTGAGGGAGTTAGGTTCCAGGCCCCTCTCAAAATTGTCATAAGTAAAACCTAATACATTATTTTTAAAGCTTTGAAATGAAGACTTTAAATGCTAAACAGCATTATAAACCTAATAAAATAATCACACAACACAGAATATATAATTAAACTAAGTTAAATGAACAAAAACATTTGCTAAACAACATTATAAACCTAATAAAATAATCACACAACTCAGACTCCACTTGCATTTTTCTGCAAACAGTTCTTTCTATGCATTCAAATCTGGACTGATTTATAGACAGGAAGATCTTGTTCCTTTGAAATCTGCTCGATAGCTCAGGTTTGGTTAAACTGATTAATTTCAGCTTGCTTGGCTTTGCTGCAACACTAGCGGACAGCTCGACCTACTGGCTATTTTAATAAATGCACTGCTTCTCAATGCTTTTAAATAGCAGTCACATAACTGGAAAAAAAGGTTGTTATACTGAAACGGTGTAAATTGAACCGTTGTAAACCGAGGGTCACCTGTATTTCAAAATAAAGGTAAATTGATGGTTTATAAACAATTTAATACATTCCAACATATAAATGGATCACTGGGAACACATTTAACCCCTTAGTGACCAAAGCACTTTTCAATTTTCTGACCGTTTGGGACCAGGGCTATTTTTACATTTCTGCTGTGTTTGTGTTTAGCTGTAAATTTCCTCTTACTCATTTACTGTATCCACACATATTATATACCGTTTTTCTCGCCATTAAATAGACTTTCTATTGATACCATTATTTTCATCATATCTTATAATTTACTATAAAAAAAATTATAAAATATGATGAAAAAATGGAAAAAACACACTTTTTCTAACGTTGACCCCCAAAATCTGTTACACATCTACAACCACCAAAAAATACCCATGCTAAATAGTTTCTAAATTTTGTCCTGAGTTTAGAAATACCCAATGTTTACATGTTCTTTGTTTTTTTTTTTGCAAGTTATAGGGCAATAAGTACAAGTAGTACTTTGCTGTTTCCAAACCATTTTTTTTTTTTTTCAAAATTAGTGATAGTTACATTGTAACACTGATATCTGTCAGGAATCTCTGAATAACCCTTCAAATGTATATATTTTTTTTAGTAGAGAACCCGAAGTATTGATCTATGCCCATTTTGATATATTTTATGCCACCATTTTGCCGCCAAATGCGATCAAATAAAAAAAAATTGTTCACTTGTTCACTAATTTTTTCACAAATTTTAGGTTTCTCACTGAAATTATTTACAAACAGCTTTGGCACTACTTTTTGGTAATTAGAAGGCTGCTAAATGCCGCTGCGCACCACACCATATTATGCCCAGCAGTTAAGGGGTTAATTAGGTAGCTTAATTTTAGCTTTAGTGTGGAGATCAACCTCCCACCTGACACATCTCACCTCCTGATAACTCCCTGACCCCCTCAAACAGCTCTCTTCCCTTCCCAACCTCACAATTGTTACCACCATCTTAAGTACTGGCAGAAAGTCTGCCAGTACTAAAATAAAAATCATTATATATATATATATATATATATATATATATATACACATATATATATTGATTCTGCAGTGTTGGATCCCCCCCCCCCCCTTAGTCCCCAACCTCCCTGATCCCCCATACAGCTCTCTACAGCTGCCAGTACCCGGTTTGCCCCCAAAAAATGTTTTTATATGCAAAATAAAATATTTTCTGTAGTGTAGCTGCCCCCCCCAGTACCATACCCACCCTCCCGCTCCTAGATCCCTTGCCCAACATTTATTATACCTCCCTCCCACGTTCCCCCACCGCAGTCCTGACTCAGAGCGCACACATCGGTGTGACAGGAACCGGATCTAGACATCGATGGTCCGCCCACCTGCCTCCTTGCTGCTGCTCCCACCCCCCAACGATCGGTCCCATTTATGGCCAATGCTGAGAGGGCCACAGAGTGGCCCTCTCTGCACCTGTGGGTTAAAAAGGGTATTGCAGTGATGCCTCAATATCGAGGCATCACTGCAATACCCTGAAAGCGCCTGGAAGCGATCACCATTGCTTCCAGCGCTTGAAACCCCAGAGGACGTGTCAGGCACGTCCTTGGTCCTTAAGGGTATTTTTTTGTAGGACGTGCCTGACACGTCCTCGGTTGCGCAGGGGTTAAAGGGTCAAAAACATTACATTACACTATCCCTTTAACCCCTTCAATGCGCATGAAGAGCTATAGCCATGCACACCACAGCCTACAGGTGCATGACGAGCCCTTTTCATCATGCAGGGGGATCACCATCAAAATGATTTTTACTGAGATCCTCCGCACAACAGGCTTGGAATTGTTGGTGAATTCCAGTAATGTCACAAAAGG
Organism: Bombina bombina; assembly: GCF_027579735.1. Classification (NCBI taxonomy): domain Eukaryota; kingdom Metazoa; phylum Chordata; class Amphibia; order Anura; family Bombinatoridae; genus Bombina; species Bombina bombina. The sequence goes on along the minus strand of NC_069508.1, from coordinate 34,812,272 downwards.
GCTGAACCACTGTGGTGACAGTGAACACCTTGCTAGAAAAAAAAGTGATTTTAATTCTGTACTGCAAAATGGGGCCTCTCTAAACTATATTATAACCCCCAAAAGCCTGTATGGGCCCCTATTTCACATGTGGTTAGTTGGCTACCAATGATGACAATTTAGTAATCACAGTAACAGCAGTGGTCACTGAACCATTTTCACCATTATTTACTAAAATCTATGCAAAAATTATATTTTTTACTGTAGGTAGCCAAAAAAAAGCTCAAAATTGGCTCAGCACTGGGGTGAAATAAAGGCTTAGCAGCGAAAGGGTTAATAAACATCTTCTGATTTTGTCATTGTAGGATAACTTGAGAGTCTATGTGGATAATGAATGTAACGTTGTATGTCTCAGAAATATGACCATTGGTAACATTGTAGCTTCAATTACCATTACAAAATGACAAAAGTCTAGTTGGTTTGACATCGGGGGAAATTTTAAATGTGCAGCTGTTAGGATTATAATTGATTTTTTTTAGTGTTAGTTCAATATTTGAATCATTGGTTACCAATAGGGTATTTAAGGTGAATTTATGTACCACTTGTAGAAATGAAAGTATGGTCTATAGTGGTTTATAGTTGTCACATGCACACATGATTGCTCAAAGCAATACGTGGGTTGTACTTCTAGGGAAGTGAGAGTAAGGTTAGAGTACATCTAAAGGGACGTAAAACCCACATTTTTTCTTTTATATTTGAGATAGAGCATATCATTTGTAACCGCTTTCTAATCTAGTTCTATTATCTAATTTGCTTCGGTGTCTTAGTATATTTTGTTGAAAAGAATACCTAGGTAGGCTTAGAAGCAGCAATGCACTACTGGGAGCTAGCTGCTGATTGGCGGCTATTCCGATATACGCCTCTTGTCAATGGTTTACCCAGTGGGGCATATTTATCAAGGTCTGGTGGACCTGATCCGACACTGCGGATCAGGTCCACCACACCTTGCTGAATACGGCAAGCAATATGCTCACCGTATTCAGCATTGCACCAGCAGCTCACAAGAGCTGCTGGTGCACGCCGCCCCCTGCAGACTCGCGGCCAATGGGCTGCCAGCAGGGGGGTGTATTGTGGCGATGTGTGTCCGCCTGCAAAGAGTAGGCGGACAGGTCATGGAGCAGCGGTCTTTGTGACCGCTGCTTCATAACTGCTGTTTCTGGAGAGTCTGAAGACTCGCCAGAAACAGGGGCCATCAAGCTCCATACGGAGCTTGTTAAATAGAGCCCAGTGTGTTTAGCTACCTCACAGTAGTGCATTGTGACTCCTTCAACAAAGGATACCAAGAGAATGAAGCAAATTTGATAATAGAAGTAAAGGGGAAAGTTGTTTAAAATTGTATGTTCTCTCTGAATCCCTCGCTAACCTCATCTAATAATCTTACTCACTGAGTACATAAGATTATTTGCAATCCAGTTTGAATAATATTCAGGATTTGTTTGATCAGTCAAACACTCATTTAGCTATCTGTCTAATCCTCTGCAGTGGCAACTTGTTACTGTAGCACCCCTAAGCCACTACTTTAAATTATTATCTGAACCCTCATGGTTTCAGTGTTTTTGTTTTATTTGTGTATTCAGTTTTTTGCAGCTTTAGGTACTGGAAAATCTGCCCCAGCATACCCCAACAATACTGAGACAATATTTCTCACAACCAGGTGCCATACACCCCACTAGACAGAAACGGATTCATATTTTTAAATAAATTAAAAAAAAAAAAAATACTTTTGTAAAGTGCAGGTTAATTTGTGGCACTCGGGTTGAAGGAATTTGTTATATAAATAATATTCATAACATAAGGAAAGATAAAGAAACTGTGGTTGCCCCGTTATAAATGTATTGATGGCTTGCTTTGATTTTTAGAAAGTAAAAAATACAGATAAAATAGGATTATGTCCATAACGAAACCAAAATAATACAAATACTTCTCCCTATAAGCAAAGATCCTCTGTACCATAATCAGGGCCACTTTTGGAATTCTGAATACTCTCATTCTCATATAACAAACTATCAGAAGGTATTTAATATGAGAAATGTCACTTTTGTACACTATGCTAAAATATTTATGAGTCACATGACCAGAAAAAGTGGCCATTTATGGAGGTCTAATGATAAACATGTTAGAACTGTCAAGCCAAGTATGATTAAACTAGTACCCCAAATCAAGCCAAGTATGATTAAACTAGTACCCCAAATCAAGCCAAGTATGTTTAAACTAGTACCCCAAATCCTCAAGGGGATACCCAAATTGATAAACAACATTTCCTAGAATAATTTACAGTTTGTAGAAATTATACACTAAGTGTGACTTCAAACTTTCACCAAAATTAAACAAAGTGTTAGAATTATAGGGTTTAAAATATATAAAGGGGATTACCTAAAAGAGAGAGCTTGATTAATAAATTATAAATAGTTGTGATTATAAAAAAAAGGGGGTTGTTTTAATCACAGGTTTAATTTGTATATAAAAAAATATATATGAATTATTTAAAGGAAAATAGAAAATATATCCTCTAAATAATTTCAAATTGCAGCTATCCTAAAAGGTTATAGAATATAAAAAAAACTTCAACTCATAGAAGGAATTGGGACAGCGCTTATGTAAAATATATCAAATATCAAATCAAACAGTTATGTATTAAAATAAGTTTAATGTTGCTAGACAACGTAATAAAAACACAACCATATAATAAAAACAACAGGTTGATAATTTCACTAATAAGGCTTGGAATACGCATTTCCTCTGTAGTAGAACAGCAGATTAAAATCCAAACGTGAGTCACCGGCCGGTGAGACCTCCACAAACCACTACGCATTTCAAGGAGAAATCCTCTTCATCAGGTGTTATGGATTACAGTGTGAATAGCTGTTCTTTTTAAATAGCCTGCCAAAATTATGACAAGCAGAGTAAATATGCGCCACAGCTGTGTGAACAGTGACACCTACCAAAGGGTTTGAAATATGGCCACACAATCTCAGCATTAAAGGTTGCATGTCCCCAAAGGGATAACAGGCTATAGATGTTCAGTAAAGAACAGCATATATTGAATAGACATTTAAGAGTAGATTATTTACTGCAATCAAAAGCAAGCAACTTGGCCCACACAAAGAGCGGTTTGTGTAGTCCCCTGTGCCCTCCAAATTTTCAGTTAACCAATTCCAGATTTTGCAGACAGCAGACTCTTAAATCTAAAGTATCTTAGCTCAGTTGAAAATATATTTTTACAGCCACATTGAGCTAAGAGCCACTTATGACAAATAAGGACTTAGGTGTAACTTTCCAAATATATCCTTGAGGATCAGACACTTTATAAGATTGTAGCAAAATACAGTATCTAAAGTTAGAACTCTTCCTAGAAAAATAGCACTCTCATTGTAATTTTAGTCTCCAGTGTAGACACTAGTCCAGCTGACATTGTCTTCTTGGGATGCAGTTCACCACCAGACCCCCGTCTGGGATCTCTTTAAGGCTACCTATACCATCTACCAAGTACAGTCCATATGAAGACAGCAACTCCAGTCAGAGCTATGAAGGGTCTTTATCTAGGCCTTGCTCATCTATGGAATTGTGAGCATCTTCTGATTCAGACTAGATATGTGCATGGCAAAAAAATTTGGTTAGGTTTGGATCGATTCGGAATTTTTCGAATTTCGGTTCGGATCGATTCGAATTCGGAAAATTTTGAATCGATTCGGTTCGGATTCATTCGGATTTGAAGAAATTCAGCTGGATTCGGTTCGGTTCGGAAATTCTGAATTTCGGTAAGTGTTAGGTGGGATTAGACTAGTATTATGTACTGTATATTAGGTGTAACCCATAGCAGAGTGATATAACCTAATATACTGTACAATACTAGTGTAATCCATGGCCATCCGAATTTACCGAATAAATCCGAACTAATTCGGATTTATTCGGTAAATTCGGCAGTATTTTAATTCGGAAATTCGGTTCGATCTGAATCTCCGAATTTGCTGAATTTTCCGAATTTCCGAATCGATCCGAAACGAATTGCACATATCTAATTCAGACTAAGGTAGGATATCCTGCATGCAGATATCAGAACAAACATTATTACAGACTCTCCAAGCCCTGACAACAGTAGGTACAATAGTAAGTGAAACCATTTGCAGTGGTAATTATCCATCAGCTAATTTATGGAGGCAGGTAAGAACATCTGCCATCTCATTTCAGCTCTGAATATGTAACAAAAGTAGCAGAAAGATGGTTGAGCAATATTGTTTCTGAAAGAGTTTAGTAAAGATTAAAAAGCAGTGGCCAAGTGTACTGCACTGCAACAAAGTCCTGTGGATCCTATGCTGTGGGTTTTGGTTGGAAGCCTAAGCCTCGATAATCAGTTTGGGATACAGAGGCAGTCAGTCTGATTAGGGAAAAGTAGCCAGTGCACTATCTGCAAATCCAACTAGAATATGTTATATGATACTGAAGATATTATATCCTAGCCTGTACTACAAACAATATAGTAATCTAACATGTCTAACAGAAGTTACCCACAGAATCTACCCACTTTTGTAATAATATAATAAATTCCTATTACTTTGTAGGCCACCCATAATGAATAGGTCAATGAAGGTGCTGAATTTAATATAAGGAAACCATCTTATATGCCCTGTGGATTCTTTAGGATAATTGTAGTGTGGGACCATGACATTAAGGTAGGATGACCAGATCTGAGGGGGGAAAAAGGACACTTTATTGATGACATGCAACATACTCAAAACAAAAAAGATGAATTATTAAACTAGGTTTTGGTTGTAGCATTTGAAGCCATTTATTTTAAATGAAATAATAGCTGCTACTATTATCATTGCTATTACCTAACAACTTTAAATGGAACATTACTGAGAACAAACAGATAACAATATATACCATGCATAATCAGCTGTAGTTCCTACCAGTTGTACTTGTGATTTTCTAAACTGGTTGTTTAACAGAAGACTCCATCTATGTATGGCCCTTTGTAGTTTATATTTTAAAGCATGTTTCTTCTACCGCTAACGCCCTAACACATATGGTGATATAAATATAATTCACAACAGATATATATAAAGTACAATATTAAAGGAATAGTCTAGTCAAAATCAAACTTTAATGATTCAGATAGGCCATGCAATTTTAAGCAACTTTCTAATTTACTCCTATTATCAATTTTTTTTTCGTTCTCTTAGTATCTTCATTTTAAAAAAGCTGGAATGTAAGCTTAGAAGCGGGCCCATTTTTGGTTCAGTACCTTGGTAGCACTTGCTAATTGGTGGCTAAATGACTCCTATGCTTAAATTTTTGCTTTTTCAAATAAAGATACCAAGAGAACGAAGAAAAAATGATAATAGGGGTTGCTTAAAATTGCATGCTCTATCTAAATATTCAAAGTTTAATTTTGACTAGACCATCCCTTTAATTTACCATAAACTCACAGAACAATCTCTCTCAGCTGTTCAAATCTCTCTTTAATGTTCAATTTCTCTCTCTCTCTCTGCAGATCTACACTGTCTCTGCTGCTCAACTCTCTCTTTAATGTTCAATTGCCCTCTCTCTGCAGATCTACACTGTCTCTGCTACTCAACTCTCTCTTTAATGTTCAATTGCTCTCTCTCTGCAGATATACACTGTCTCTGCTGCTCAACTCTCTCTTTAATGTTCAATTGCTCTCTCTCTGCAGATCTACACTGTCTCTGCTGCTCAACTCTCTCTTTAATGTTCGATTGCTCTCTCTCTCTCTGCAGATCTACACTGTCTCTGCTGCAGTGCTGAACTCTCTCTTTAATGTTCAATTGCTCTCTCTCTGCAGATCTACACTGTCTCTGCTGCAGTGCTCAACTCTCTCTTTAATGTTCAATTGCTCTCTCTCTGCAGATCTACACTGTCTCTGCTGCAGTGCTCAACCCTCTCTTTAATGTTCAATTGCTCTCTCTCTGCAGATCTACACTGTCTCTGCTGCTCAATTCTCTCTTTGTTCACACACCGCCTACTCACACCCAAGCAGACACCATGAAAGACTTCTCCTGCCTCCTTTTACAAGTGTCCACCACCGCAGCATGCAGCGAACTGTGGTTCCCCCGCTGCAGAGCTGATAACAGCTGCAGATGTTGCAAGCCATAGCGCATATAAAGGGAGTCCCTTTAAAGGGACAAAAATGTTATTGTTTAAAAAGACAGATAATCACTTTATTACCCATTCCCCAACTCTGCATAACCAACACTGTTATATTAATATACTGTTTAGCCCCCACAAAGTTAGTTCAGAGCCAGTATTGGATTAATGCATGGAAGTGATTAAACAGGAAGTGCTGGAGTCAGCAGTGGCTTTGACGCTTTCAAAAGAAATACTAAAATGTTTTTCAAGGCAAATACATTTGTCTTGCTTTCATACTTATGCTCTATAAAATCATGCATATATTTTAATGTTTTTCAGGACTTAAAGGGACAGTCAAGTCCAAAAAAAACTTTCATGATTTAAATAGGGCATTTAATTTTAAACAACTTTCCAATTTACATTTATCACCAATTTTGCTTAGTTCTTTTGGTATTCTTAGTTGAAAGCTAAACTTAGGAGGTTCATATGCTAATTTCTTAGACCTTGAAGACTGCCTCTAATCTGAATGCATTTTGACCAGTAGAGGGCATTAGTTCATGTGTTTCATATAGATAACATTGAGCTCATGCACGTGAAGTTACCCTGGAGTGAGCACTGATTGGCTAAAATGCAAGTCTGTCAAAACAACTGAAACCTGAGGGCAGTTTGATACAAGGTAATCAAAGTGGTAAAAAGTGTATTTCTATAACAGTGCTGGGTATGCAAAACTGGGGAATGGGTAATAAAGGGATTATCTTTCTTTTCAAACAATAAAAAATATGTTGTTGATTGTCCCTTTAACTGTTCCAATGCTGGCAAGTGCCTTTTATCAGCATAGTTACAGTATTTTACAGATCTTGAGAAAAAAAAAAATTGCTAACATATCAGCAGGTAGCTATAGATATTCTTACTCAGCTAATTTGCATATATGACACAGCCTAATGTCTCAGAATGAGAACCAATGAGTACAAGAGTATAATTAGTATACTGTATAATTAGTATACTGTCATGGACAATAAAGCTTTAAGATACAGATCACTCATCAATTTATAAAAAAAAACAGAAAGCCTCTCTTTGGGGACAGGTATATTTAACCTGCTAACCTCTTTAGTGAAAGGTTAATCATGTTACCGCAGAGCTGTAAAATCTCACTGATTTCCAGACATCCTTTAACCGAGGCAATCAGACGCTTAACCTCACTGTATAAACTCAGTACTTTCTCATATTTGATACTAAACCTGTATTATTTGGAAAGTAACAGCTACTTTGGTCAAGAAAGCAAATAAATGGTTTGAGATGATTATCAGAAAGGTCAGAACTATCTTAAAACAACTTGCGTGACTTGTTTTTCTATTTTCCCTGCCCTGTTTCAATGGGCCTCAGGCTGATCTGTAATACAGGTCAGTTTCGCTTGAGGAACTAACAAGACAAGTTCTTTAATAAGATGCTAATTGTGCATAAGGGAGCTGTAGAAGTCTGCAAATACTTTGAAAGCAAAATAAAAAACATCCATAAAGGAAAACAGACCTTATTAATTAGAATGTCCCTTTAATCAACAAAAATAAAACTAAACTGCAGTTTAAATTCATTATTAAAGGTACAATAATCACCTTTTAAATACAAATACAGTGGCCCCCATTCTAATCTATCATAGTTTCCATTTTATTTTTATTTTTTAATGCTGTTCTGGTTAGTCTTCCAAGCCAAACCTGTCTATTGGATGAGTTGTGGTTTGATTTAGTACAACTATTTACTTAAAAACTTGATATTATTTAAAAAAGAGAAAAAATAGGATAGACAGTCACATAAGATAAAGGTAAATGACCAAAGTAAAACATGTTAGATAATGGTAGCAGCCTAATATGCTGCTTAATTCATGACGTTTGCAAACTTTTTATATATTTGGCCTAGATTAAAAGTGGGTAGATACATTTGTAATCCTCATGAGCGCTATCCGCGCTCAAAGTAAAAAAAAAAACGCTCCCAGGTTGACACTGGAATTACAAGTTGAAACTGAAAAGTTAGCGCTGTCTGGTTAGCGCTGGAATTAAAAGTAGAAAGTAAAAAGTTAGCGCTGTCTGGTTAGCGCTGGAATTAAAAGTAGAAAGTAAAAAGTTAGCGCTGTCTGGTTTGCGCTGGAATTAAAAGTAGAAAGTAAAAAGTTAACACTGTCTGGTTAGCGCTGGAATTAAAAGTAGAAAGTAAAAAGTTAGCGCTGTCTGGTTAGCGCTGGAATTAAAAGTAGAAAGTAAAAAGTTAGAGCTGTCTGAGTAGCGCTGGAATTAAAAGTAGAAAGTAAAAAGTTAACACTGACTGGTTAGCGCTGGAATTAAAAGTAGAAAGTAAAAAGTTAGTGCTGTCTGATTTGCGCTGGAATTAAAAGTAGAAAGTAAAAAGTTAACACTGTCTGGTTAGCACTGGTATTATAAGTAGAAAGTAAAAAGTTAGCGCTGTCTGGTTAGCGCTAGTATTACAAGTAGAAAATTAAAAGTTAGCGCTGTCTGGTTAGCGCTAGTATTACAAGTAGAAAATAAAAAGTTAGCGCTCTCTGGTTAGCGCTAGTATTACAAATGGAAAGTAAAAAGTTAGCGTTGTCTGGTTAGCGCTGGTATTACAAGTAGAAAGCAAAAGGTTAGCGCTGTCTGGTTAGTGCTGGTATTACAAGTAGAAAGCAAAAGGTTAGCGCTGTCTGGTTAGCGCTGGTATTACAAGTAAAAAGTTAGCACTGTCTGGTTAGCACTGGTATTACAAGTAGAAAGTAAAAAGTTAGCACTGTCTGAGTAGCGCTGGTATTACAAGTAGAAATTAAAAAGTTAGCGCTGTCTGAGTAGCGCTCGTATTACAAGTAGAAAATAAAAAGCTAACACTGTCTGAGTAGCGCTGGTATTACAAGTGGAAAGTAAAAAGTTAGCACTGTCTGAGTAGCGCTAGTATTACAAGTGGAAAGTAAAAAGTTAGCACTGTACTAGTGCTGGTATTACAAATAGAAAGTAAAAAGTTCACGCTCTCTGGTTAGGGCTGGTATTACAAGTGGTAAGTAAAAAGTTAGCACTGTCTGGCTAGCGCTGGTATTACAAGAAGAATATAAAAAGTTAGCACTGTCTGGTTATAGCTGGTGTTACTAGTAGAAAGAAAAAAGTTAGTGCTGTCTGCTTAGCACTGATATTGCTAGTTAAAAATTAAAAAGTTAGCACTGTCTGGGTAGCGCTGGTGTTACTAGTAGAAAGTAAAAAGTTAGCGCTGTCTGAGTAGTGCTGGTATTACAAGTAGAAAGTAAAAAGTTAGCACTGTCTGAGTAGCGCTGGTATTACATGTAGAAAGTAAAAAGTTAACACTGTCTGGTTAGCGCTGGTATTACAAGTAGAAAGTAAAAAGTTAGCGCTGTCTGAGTAGCGCTAGTATTACAAGTAGAAATTAAAAGGTTAGCGCTGTCTGAGTAGCACTAGTATTACAAGTACAAAGTAAAAAGTTAGCACTGTCTGAGTAGCGCTCGTATTACAAGTAGAAAATAAAAAGCTAACACTGTCTGGTTAGCGCTGGTATTACAAGTGGAAAGTGAAAAGTTAGCACTGTTTGGTTAGCACTGGTATTACAAGTGGAAAGTAAAAAGTTAGCACTGTCTGAGTAGCACTGGTATTACAAATAGAAAGTAAAAGGTTCACGCTCTCTGGTTAGCGCTGGTATTACAAGTGGAAAGTCAAAAGTTAGCGCTGTCTGGTTGTATTAATGAATTAAGTATTTTTAAGTGGTGCTGTGTTGTATTTCCTATAGTTTAGGGGGAAGGCAGTAACCCCTTCCATATGCATCACAATAAAGAAAAGAAAAAAAGCTGAAAAGAAGCTGAATTTATTGTGCTGGACCAAATTGGATGTTACAGTCTTTATTGTTTAACCTTTTGATCTTTTGTTAAAAATACACAAAAATATTCTGCTCTCTTGGATATCAAACAATTGCAAACACAACACAGGTTTATCCAAAAAAATGTTTTTGTTAAATATATGTGGCACAATTATTGGCACCGTTTTAGTCAATACTTCTGTGCTACCTCCCTTTATAGAGATAACAGATCTGAGTCTTCTCCTATAAAGACTGATTAGGTTGGAGAATACATGACATGGGATCTGAGAGCATTCCTCCATACAGAATCTCTCCAGATCCTTCAAATTTTGAGGTTGATGCTGGTGAACTCTCCTCTTCAGTTCAACCCACAGGTTTTCTATGGGGTTCAAGTCAGGGGACTAGGATGGCAGGACCTTGATTTTGTGATTAGTAAACCATTTTTGTGTTGATTTTCATGTATGCTTTGGATTATTGTCCTGCTGGAAGATCCAACCATGGCCCATTTTAAGCTTTTTGGCAGGGGCAGTCAGGTGTTCATTTAATAGCTGTTAATATTTGATAGAGTCACTGGCCCATATTTATCAAGCTCCGTACGGAGCTTGAAGGGCTGTGTTTCTGGTGAGTCTTCAGACTCGCCAGAAAAAGCAGTTATGAAGCAGCGGTCACAAAGACCGCTGCTCCATAACCTGTCCGCCTGCTCTGAGCAGGCGGCAGACATCGCCGTAAATCAACCCAATCAAGTACGATCGGGTTGATTGACACCCCCCCTGCTGGCGGCCGATTGGCCGTGAGTCTGCAGGGGGCGGCGTTGCACCAGCAGCTCTTGTGAGCTGCTGGTGCAATGCTGAATATGGAGAGCGTATTGCTCTCCGTATTCAGCGAGGTCTGGCGGACCTGATCCGCAGTGTCGGATCAGGTCCGACAGACCTTGATAAATAGAGGCCAATACCATGTAGCCTAACAAAATGTCCAGGTCCTCTGGCAGAAAAACAGCCCCAAAACATTAAAGAGACACCCCCATATTTAACCGTGGGCATGAGGTACTTTGACATATGGCTACATCTCTGTGTGCTCCAAACCCACCTCTGGTTTTATTGCCAAAAAGCTCTATTTTGCTTTAATCTGACCATAGAACCCAATCCCATTTGAAGCTCCAGTAGTATCTGGCAAGCTGAAGATGCTTGAGTTTGTTTTGGGGGAGAGTAGAGTTTTTGTTTGTTTTTTAAACCCTTCACAAAAAATAAATGTTCATATATACAGGTGAAACTCGAAAAATTAGAATATTGTGCAAAAGTTAATTTATTTTACTAATGCAACTTAAAAGGTGAAACTAATATATGAGATAGACTCATTACATGCAAAGCAAGATAGTTCAAGCCGTGATTTGTCATAATTGTGATGATTATGGCTTACAGCTCATGAAAACCCCAAATCCACAATCTCAGAAAATTAGAATATTACTTGCAATCAATAAAACAAGGATTGTACATAAAACAATATCGGACCTCTGAAAAGTATAAGCATGGATACTGTATGTACTCAGTACTTGGTGTTACGGTTACCCTTAGTCTCGCTGAGAGATGGACCGCTTAGTAGCCTGGATTCCTATTGCTGAAGAGGGGAGAAACTGCTTTCCATAGTATTCTATATGAGTCTCGCAAATGTAGAATAATCCCCCTTAGCTGTAGTACAGCTAGGATACCCTTCTGCCCACAAAAACGAGTCAACGCTGCGATTGAGGGACAACCAAGAACTGAGGACTGGGATGCCCAGCCTGCTTTTTATTTAGGTTACATGCACACAGGGCACTCCCAGGGGGGGAAGCATAAAATCCCCCATCACACATTTAGACAAAGCCCTTGGACAGGCCACCGCAGATAACAAGTACACACAAGAAAACAATTGAGTCCTTCTTATCACCTAGCAGTGAATGCTTATCACAAACTTAATTACAGTACACAATATGCTAGGAAACCTGCCTCAGAAAATAGTTTTCTCAAAACTGAACAGAGTTAACCCTTTATGAAATGATACTTGTTACAGTTTTCTTGGAGCCCTTCTTAGGCGCTGGCTTGGCTGGTTCAGGCATTGCTGCTGGGAAATAAGTTTCTTCACAACAAAATAACTAATGCTTCTGTAACAGTGCTCCCTTTCTGTGGAACACTCTGGCAGACACGGTCTGACCCCTTTTCGGGGCAGACTAAGGCTGTCCAGACCGCTGGTTATGCGGGGCTGAGGTCGGTTTGTCTGGACAACCCGTCGGCGTTGCCATTCTGTTTCCCAGGTCTGTAAGTAATGGTGAAATTGAAGGGTTGCAACGATAAACTCCAACGTAATAGCCTGCCATTATCTCCAGAGACCCGGTTCAGCCACACCAACGGGTTATGGTCGGTGACCAGAGTGAACTCCTGCCCATATAAATAGGGAGTCAATTTCTTTAATGCCCACACCAAAGCCAAACACTCCTTTTCGACCGCTGCATAGCTGACTTCGCGGGGCAGGAGCTTCCGGCTGATGTAGGCAACTGGATGCTCCCCTCCATCTTCGCCTACTTGGCTGAGGACGGCTCCCAGCCCGAACATGGAAGCATCTGTGTGGACGATAAAACGTTTGTTAAGGGCTGGAGCCGCCAAGACAGGAGCGTTAATTAGAGCATTTTTGAGAGCCTGGAAAGCCGTTTCACAGTGGGGAGACCACAGGACCTGTCGAGGTAAGTTCTTCTTGGTCAAGTCAGTCAGGGGTTTGGCAAGTGTGCTGTAGTCTGGTACGAACCGTCTATAGTACCCTGCCGTGCCCAGGAAGGCTAGGACCTGAGTCTTAGTGATGGGGGTGGGCCAATTGGCGACAGCTTCTATCTTGGCCGGCTCTGGTCGCTGCTTTCCACACCCCACCCGGTGACCCAGGTACTGTACCTCGGCCATCCCAAAGTGGCATTTTTCTGGCTTCAGAGTCAGGCCAGCAGCCCGGATCTGATCCAGAACCATTCCTATGTGAGCTAAGTGGTCCTCCCATGACTCACTGTGGATCGCTATGTCGTCCAGGTAGGCGCAAGCAAAACTCTGGAAGCCATCCAGGAGCCTATCCACCAAGCGCTGGAATGTAGCTGGGGCATTCTTCATCCCAAACGGCATTACCCTAAACTGATATAAGCCGAATGGGGTGACGAATGCTGACTTGGGGATAGCCTCCGGGGCCAGGGGAATCTGCCAGTAACCTTTGCAGAGGTCAATAGTGGTCAGGTAATTTCCCCTGGCTATACGATCGAGTAGCTCGTCTACCCTGGGCATAGGGTAAGCGTCCGTCACGGTCTTTTCATTGAGCCTCCGATAGTCTACGCAGAACCGGGTGGTCCCATCTTTCTTGGGCACCAAGACAACTGGGGAGGCCCAGGGACTATCGGAGGGCTCAATTACCCCGAGTTGGAGCATCTCATCGGTCTCCTTCTTCATTCCTATCCTAACTGCTTCGGGGATTCGGTACGGAGCCTGGCGCAAGGGAGCTTGTCCCGGAGTATCTACCTGGTGGGTGGTTAAAGTAGTGTACCCTGGCTTCGGGGAGAAGGTGAGGTGTTTGGACTGTAGGAGTTGGTTGAGCTGCTCCCTTTCAGTGGGGCTAAGTCGGTCTCCTATCTGAACCTGAGCCACTATACCTGTGGGGAGACTCTTTTCTAATAGGTCTGGAATGGGTAGACTGTCGGGGCCTTCCTGAGGGGAACAACATACGGCCGTCACGTTCTCTGGTCGCTCAAAATATTCCTTGAGCATGTTTACATGGAATGTCTTTCTAAGATTGTTGTCGTGGCAGCTAGCTATCACATAAGTGGTGTCTCCCCTTTTCTCTACGATCTGGTAGGGGCCCTGCCAGGACGCCTGCAATTTGTCTGTCTTCACCGGCTTAAGTACTAACACCTTTTGTCCTATGGTAAAGATTCTCTTTCGGGCCCCCCGATCGTACCATACCTTCTGTCTTCTCTGGGCCGACTGGAGATTAGCCCGCACGGATTTGGCTAATTGCTCCATTCGGTCCCTGAGTTCCAGCACGTATGGCACAATGGGGACACCGTCAGTCTCCATCTCTCCCTCCCAGTGCTCCCGGATCAGGTTTAGGGGTCCCCGTACCTTTCTTCCGTAGAGCAACTCGAAGGGAGAGAACCCTGTCGTTTCCTGGGGCACCTCCCGATAAGCAAAAAGGAGGTGCGGCAGGAAGCGTTCCCAGTCTCGGTATTCCTGAGTGAACGTCTTGAGCATTTGCTTGAGGGTCCCATTGAACCTCTCACACAGCCCGTTCGTCTGGGGGTGGTATGGGGAGCTCAGGAGGGACTTAATTTTGCAAACCTGCCAGAGTTGTTGGGTCAATTCAGCCGTAAATTGGGTGCCTCGGTCGGATAGGATTTCTTTTGGAAATCCTACCCGGGAGAACACCTGTACTAGTGCATTCGCTACCGTATCCGCTTGTATGTTGGATAGGGCGACAGCCTCTGGGTACCTGGTAGCGTAGTCCACTACGGTAAGAATGTAGCGCTTACCGGAGGGACTAGGGGTAGCCAGTGGTCCCACTAGGTCAATAGCAACCCGGCTGAAGGGTTCCTCTACAATGGGCATATTTACTAGATGGGCTTTAGGGTGATCGCCTCGCCTTCCTACTCGTTGACACACATCGCAGGTGTTACAGTAAGTTCTAACGTCGGCGTGTACCCCTGGCCAAAAGAACGTGTGAGTAATGCGGTGTAGGGTACGGGTTACAGCTAGGTGGCCTGCTAAGGGGATGTCATGGCCTATCTTGAGGATTTCTTGACGGTATTTGTGGGGCACTACCAGCTGTCGCCTACGCTGTCCCCTTTTCTCTGTCCAGCGGTATAGTTTCCCTTTTTCCCATAAGAATGTTTCATTATCTGCCCCGCCCCCTCCGGTCTCTGCTCGTTCCCGGTACTTTTGTAAGGTCGGGTCAGTCTTAGACTCTGTCTCGAAAGCATCTGGGGTGTCCCAGGGTATGGGGCCTAACATGTCAGGCAATGTCGGGGTAGGTCTTACCTGTGTCTCCCGCACTGGTGAGAGTTCTCGCTCCGTCCGGGCTTGGGCCCGTGTAGTCACTGGGTCCGCCTCGTTGTTGCATACTGGAGCATAGGCAGAAGTCATGGGGCCCAAATCATTGCCCAGTAGTACTTCGGCAGGTAAATTATCCATTATGCCCACGTTCACAGCCCCCTTTCCCGCTCCCCAATCAAGATGCACTTTAGCTGTTGGAATTTTGTACACATCCCCCCCCCGCCACTCTAACGGCCACAGTCTGTCCAGATCGCTTGTGCTCCGGCACCAAATGACTCTGTACCAGCGTGATAGTAGCCCCTGTGTCTCTCAATCCCTCGGTAGATCGCCCCTCGAGCCATACCTTCTGCCGATGGTGCTGGCGGTTATCTGAGGCAGCATATACAGGGTCCGCCTCGTGAAGCGGCCCCAAATATTCCTCCATAGGGGCCTCTTGGTTAACACAGAGGGTCCGGGCCGGACGATATGCCCCAGAGGGGTAATTGTAATTCCTGGGTGTCTGGTGCGTATTAAGGGGGCAGCTAGCCATGAAATGCCCTGGTTGCTTGCATCGGTGGCAAGTCGGTCTGGGACGCTCAGAGCTGTTATTGGGTGGTCCTGAGTGTCGGGCGGGCCCTGCGGGCACCGGGGCTCGGAATTCAGCACGAGGGGGTGCACGGTAAACCTCTCTGGGTTCGTGAAGACGGGAGTCATAATGTTCATCGGCCAATTTGGCTGCTTCTTCTAAGGTAGAAGGTCGCCTGTCTCGCAGCCATTCCTTCCCTTGCTGTTCCATGCCATTATAAAAATGTTCTAAGAGAAACAATTGTAAAATTTCCTCACCAGTCACCGCTTTACTTCCGCTCATCCAGTGATTTGCCGCTCTCCGCATTCGGTGCGCCCATTCCATATGGGTATCGTTAGGCTTCTTTTTCGTGCCCCGAAACTGTCGGCGATACGCGTCCGGAGTTACTGCGTACCGTCGCAACAGTGTCTCCTTAACTAGCTCATACTGTGTCACTTCCTCAGCACCCAGAGTATGAAAGGCTTCCAGGGCTCGCCCGGATAGTTTCCCAGACAATATCGTGGGCCACTCCCTGTTGGGAATCTGGTGCAGGGCACATTGCCTTTCGAAGTCCGCCAAATATTCATCAATCCCTGTCTCGCTCTCTAGGAAGGGTCGAAATGCCGCATAGGGTATCTTGGGCCTCCCAGCATTTTCGACAGGGATGATTACCTGCGGGGCTTCAGCATTGCGGTGTGCGTTCGCTAGGTTGAGTTCGTGGGCTCGAGTCTCTCGTATATCCTTGTCCGCTTCCGCCATCAACTGCTGTACCAATTCCATGGAGGGGTTCGGCCCGTACAGTGAGAGCCTCTCCCAAACAATCCTGGTTTTTTCGTCACTAATCGTGGTCGGTGTTTCCGCCATTGTGAAGCTCTGATCCAGTTCGGTCAATTCTGCGATCAGCTCTCTCCTCGGCCGGTTGCTGGCGTACCCCCCTCTGCTTTCAAGTAAATCCTTTAGGGTTGTACGCTTCAATTTTTCGTAAGCGCTCTCCATCCGTTCTGTACCTCTCCTAGGAAATCCAGGAAAAATCCCACCGCTGCCGCCAAATGTTACGGTTACCCTTAGTCTCGCTGAGAGATGGACCGCTTAGTAGCCTGGATTCCTATTGCTGAAGAGGGGAGAAACTGCTTTCCATAGTATTCTATATGAGTCTCGCAAATGTAGAATAATCCCCCTTAGCTGTAGTACAGCTAGGATACCCTTCTGCCCACAAAAACGAGTCAACGCTGCGATTGAGGGACAACCAAGAACTGAGGACTGGGATGCCCAGCCTGCTTTTTATTTAGGTTACATGCACACAGGGCACTCCCAGGGGGGGAAGCATAAAATCCCCCATCACACATTTAGACAAAGCCCTTGGACAGGCCACCGCAGATAACAAGTACACACAAGAAAACAATTGAGTCCTTCTTATCACCTAGCAGTGAATGCTTATCACAAACTTAATTACAGTACACAATATGCTAGGAAACCTGCCTCAGAAAATAGTTTTCTCAAAACTGAACAGAGTTAACCCTTTATGAAATGATACTTGTTACAGTTTTCTTGGAGCCCTTCTTAGGCGCTGGCTTGGCTGGTTCAGGCATTGCTGCTGGGAAATAAGTTTCTTCACAACAAAATAACTAATGCTTCTGTAACACTTGGTTTGGGCCCCTTTTGCAGAAATTCCTGCCTCAATGCGGCGTGGCATGGAAGCTATCAGCCTGTGGCACTGCTGAGGTGTTATGGAAGACCAAGATGCTTCAATAGCGGCCTTCAGCTCTTCTGCATTGTTCGATCTCATGTCTCTCATCTTTCTCTTGGCAATGCCCCATACATTCTCTATGGGGTTCAGGTCAGGTGAGTTTGCTGGCCAATCAAGCACAGTAATCCCACCGTCATTGAACCAGGTTTTGATGCTTTTAGCAGTGTGGGCAGGTGCCAAGTCCTGCTTGAAAATGAAGTCAGCATCCCCATAGAGCTTGTCTGCAGAAGGAAGCATGAAGTGCTCCAAAATCTCCTGGTAGACGACTGCATTGACCCTGGACTTAATGAAGTACAATGGACCAACACCAGCAGATGACATGGCTCCCCAAATCAACACAGACTGTGGAAACTTCACACTGGACTTCAAGCATCTTGCAGTGTGTGCCTCTCCATTCTTCCTCCATACTCTGGGTCCTTGGTTTCCAAATGAGATGCAAAATTTGCTCTCATCAGAAAAGAAAAGAGGACTTTGGACCACTGAGCAACAGACCAGGTCTGTTTTTCTTTAGCCCAGGTAAGATGCTTCTGTTGTTTGTTCAGGAGTGGCTTGACAAGAGGAATACGACATTTGAAGCCCATGTGCAGGATCCATCTGTGTGTGGTGGCTCTTGATGCACTGACTCCAGCCTCAGTCCACTCCTTGTGAAAGTCCCCAACACTTTTGAATGGCCTTTTCCTGACAATCCTCTCCAAGCTACGGTCATCCCTGCTGCTTGTGCACCTTTTTCTTCCACACTTTTCCCTTCCACATAACTTTCTATTAATGTGCTTTGTTACAGCAATTTGGGAACATCCAACTTCTTTTGCAATTACCTTTTGAGGCTTTCCCTCTTTATGGAGGGTGTCAATGATGGTTTTCTGCACAACTGTCAGGTCAGCAGTCTTTTCCATGATTGTGATTCCTACTGAACCAGACTGAGAGACCATTTAAAGGCTCAGGAACCCTTTGCAGGTGTTATGGCTTAATTAGCTGATTAGAGTGGGACACTTTGAGCCTAGAATATTGCACCTTTTCACAATATTCAAATTTTTTCTGAGATTGTGGATTTGGGGTTTTCATGAGCTGTAAGCCACAATCATCACAATTATGACAAATCACGGCTTGAACTATCTTGCTTTGCATGTAATGAGTCTATCTCATATATCAGTTTCACCTTTTAAGTTGCATTAGTGAAATAAATGAACTTTTGCACAATATTCTAATTTTTCGAGTTTCACCTGTACATGCAGATTTTTGTGAATTTATGTATATATATATATATATATATATATATATATATATATATATATATATATATATATACAGGGAGTGCAGAATTATTAGGCAAATGAGTATTTTGACCACATCATCCTCTTTATGCATGTTGTCTTACTCCAAGCTGTATAGGCTCGAAAGCCTACTACCAATTAAGCATATTAGGTGATGTGCATCTCTGTAATGAGAAGGGGTGTGGTCTAATGACATCAAAACCCTATATCAGGTGTGCATAATTATTAGGCAACTTCCTTTCCTTTGGCAAAATGGGTCAAAAGAAGGACTTGACATGAACTGAGAAAAGTCAAGCGTGCAGCTGCCAAGATGCCACTTGCCACCAGTTTGGCCATATTTCAAAGCTGCAACATCACTGGAGTGCCCAAAAGCACAAGGTGTGCAATACTCAGAGACATGGCCAAGGTAAGAAAGGCTGAAAGACGACCACCACTGAACAAGACACACAAGCTGAAACGTCAAGACTGGGCCAAGAAATATCTCAAGACTGATTTTTCTAAGGTTTTATGGACTGATGAAATGAGAGTGAGTCTTGATGGGCCAGATGGATGGGCCCGTGGCTGGATTGGTAAAGGGCAGAGAGCTCCAGTCCGACTCAGACGCCAGCAAGGTGGAGGTGGAGTACTGGTTTGGGCTGGTATCATCAAAGATGAGCTTGTGGGGCCTTTTCGGGTTGAGGATGGAGTCAAGCTCAACTCCCAGTCCTACTGCCAGTTTCTGGAAGACACCTTCTTCAAGCAGTGGTACAGGAAGAAGTCTGCATCCTTCAGGAAAAACATGATTTTCATGCAGGACAATGCTCCATCACACGCGTCCAAGTACTCCACAGCGTGGCTGGCAAGAAAGGGTATAAAAGAAGAAAATCTAATGACATGGCCTCCTTGTTCACCTGATCTGAACCCCATTGAGAACCTGTGGTCCATCATCAAATGTGAGATTTACAAGGAGGGAAAACAGTACACCTCTCTGAACAGTGTCTGGGAGGCTGTGGTTGCTGCTGCACGCAATGTTGATGGTGAACAGATCAAAACACTCACAGAATCCATGGATGGCAGGCTTTTGAGTGTCCTTGCAAAGAAAGGTGGCTATATTGGTCACTGATTTGTTTTTGTTTTGTTTTTGAATGTCAGAAATGTATATTTGTGAATGTTGAGATGTTATATTGGTTTCACTGGTAAAAATAAATAATTGAAATGGGTATATATTTGTTTTTTGTTAAGTTGCCTAATAATTATGCACAGTAATAGTCACCTGCACACACAGATATCCCCCTAAAATAGCTATAACTAAAAACAAACTAAAAACTACTTCCAAAAATATTCAGCTTTGATATTAATGAGTTTTTTGGGTTCATTGAGAACATGGTTGTTGTTCAATAATAAAATTAATCCTCAAAAATACAACTTGCCTAATAATTCTGCACTCCCTGTATAGTATATTATATATATTATAGGATGATGGGGCTGGAAGAACCTTTGACTCAAATTTTGCCCTTGAGAATATTAAAGGGACATTAAACCCAAAAATGTTCTTTCATGATTTAGAGAGACTATGTTATTTTAAACAACTTTCTGACTTACTTCTATTATCAGTGTTTCTTTGTTACCATTGGTATCTTTTGTTGAAAAGCAGGGACATAAGCTTAGGAGCTGGCCCGTTTCTGGAGCACTATACGGCAGCAGTTATGCAAGAATGTTATCCATTTGCAAGAGCACTAGAGGGCAGCACTGTTTCCTGCCACCATGGCAGTGCTTCAGATGCTACCTAGGTATCTCTTCAAATTAGAATATCATGGGAACGAAGCAAATTTGATAATAGAAGTAAATTGGAAACTTATTTAAAATTGTATTATCTGTCTGAATCACAAAAGAAAATGTAGGGGTTTAATATCCCTTTAATCTCTAGTTTCACCACCAGCACAAGAGAGACGACAATATAAGATCAGAATCAGAATAGTTTTATTGCCAAATGTGCATGCACACTTAACAGATTTTTTCTAGGTGAATGTGCTTCTATGTAATTTATAAAATGTCACAACAAATACATAAGTAAAAAGATACAATGTAAAATATAAAACAAAATTAGTAAGAAAGAATAACATTTTGTGGGAGTTAGTACACTTATGTGTAAAAAATGCAATAAATACATCATTGAGAATTGCACTAACAGTAAGGATTGCATTAGCACTGTTACTGTCCCACTGACAAGAACCATAGAGGTTGACTAACTGCTTATAAGGTAAATGTCCTATGGAAAAAAGCTGCTTCTTTGCCC
Organism: Bombina bombina; assembly: GCF_027579735.1. Classification (NCBI taxonomy): domain Eukaryota; kingdom Metazoa; phylum Chordata; class Amphibia; order Anura; family Bombinatoridae; genus Bombina; species Bombina bombina. The sequence continues at coordinate 34,791,424 of NC_069508.1, read as the reverse complement.
AGATGTTCTAGTAGTCAGAGCTTTCAGACACCTTCCAGAAGGCAACTATTCAAAGATGTTGTGGCCAGGGTGAGAAGAGTCACTATTGATTTTGCTAGTTCTTTTTCTCTTTCTGAAAAAGTAGAGATCCTGAAAGGGGGGGTGGCAGGGGAACACCAATAATCCACTCAGCAGCCCAAACTGTTTGTTGTAATCTTCTAATAACAGATTTGGTAGCCAATCCAAAGCAGACAATTAGTGACGTGCACAGAACAGATTCAATTACAGCTGAGTCCCAATCTCTTGTGACAGATTGAACTTCTTAAATTGGCTAAGAAAATTCAGCTTCTATTGGGGCTTTTTCAGTACAGAATCAATGTGAGGCTTCCACTTTAGGACTTGTGGGATGGTAGAGTCCAAGAATCTGAAAGTCTCAATAGCGGCTACAGGACTATTCAGGATGGTGAGAGGAGGAAGTGTTGTTCTGTTTCTCCTGAAGTCCACAATCATCTCCACTGTTTTAAGCAAGTTTAGCTCTAAGTTGTCTTTACTACACCAGACAGCCAACAGACGAACTTCATGTATGTAAGCAGATTCGTCTCCATTTTGAATGAGGCCAATGACAGTGGTGTAATTTGCAAACTTCAAAAGCTTAACAGTGGGGTCAGATGAGGTGCAATCACTTATGTAAAGGGAGAAGAGTAGTGTGGAGAGTACACATCCATGAGGAGAGCCAGTGTTGATTGTACAGGTGCTGGATGTGAATTTACCCAAGTTAACTAATTGCTGCCTGACTTTTAGGAAATTGAATATCCACTGGCAGGTAGAAGTGGGAATAGAAATCTTAGGTAATTTGGACAAGAGAAGTTCTGTGATTATGGTATTAAAACTGAACTTAAGTCCACAAACAGGAACCTTGCATACGTCACTGGACTGTTAAGATGTTCCAAGATGTAATGCAGTCCCATGTTGGCTGCATTATCTACTGACCTCTTTGCATGATAAGCAAACTGCAATTGGTCTAATAAGGGACCACTGATGTCTTTCAAAGTGGGCTAACGGTAATCTCTCAAATTATTTCATGACCACAGACATCAAAGCAACAGGTCTGTAGTCATTCAGTCCTGTTATCTTAATTTTTTTTATTACAGGAATAATTGTAGAGTGTTTAAAGCAAAGAATGGACTATGCCCTGCTCTAGGGATTTGGAGTAAAGATGGATGATAACTGAGCTGCACCTACATTCAGACAGGTGGGTGAAACATTGTATGATCCTGGAGCGTTCCTGTTCTTCTGTTTCTAAAATAGCTGCACTTTTCAAATCTGCAATAGGACTCATTAATATCATTAACTACTTGTAGGTTCCCTTCAGGCTGAGGATATGATGTATTTGGTGATATATTTGCAGGCCTTTCCAAACTGATTCAGGATGATTGGATGAAATCTGAGTTTTCTTTTTGTTGCTATTATTTCTTTTGTCAGTTTGTTTTTGGTTGTGAACCATGGTTTATCATTGTTATATGATACATAGGACCTGATGGGAACACATATGATCTCACAGAAACTAATATAGGATGTTACATTGTCAATTCAGATAAAGGGATTGGTAAAGTTATTAAATAACTGATGATATGATAGTAATAATATTTACTGTTTCTTCATACCAAGAAGGAAGAGGTGGAGTTTCAGCAGCAGGCATGGTCTCTGTAAAGTGCAGGGTGTGGTCAGGGCAGTCTAAGGGTGTGGCCAGACATTTCTATGTGGGGGAGGGGAGTTTATCTGGCCCACACATTTACTTTGTAAGGGACAGCAGAACTGATCTCCCACAATGGTTAAGAGCTGTGAAAATTAGACATGTGAGTTTTGTTTCATTCCGAATCGAAATTAGGACAAATTTGTCAAATTCGGAGCTTCAGATCGATTTGAATTTCCGAATTACCCTAGCAACAAAACTAAACTAATCCGAATGCATTTGTAACAAATAAATCCGAATTAGTTTGGATGTATTTGTTACATTCGAATGACCATGGACTAATCACAATTACACTAGTATTGTACAGTATATTAGGTTATATCACTCTGCTAGCTCTGTGCAGGGCACATTATGTAGCTGGTACCTGTGAGGTTGGTACTTAGGTGGGATGTGCTGTGTATTACACTAGTATTATGTAGTGTATATTAGGTTAAATACCTCTGCTAGCTCAGTGCATGTGAGGTTGGTACTTATGTTGATTCAGATGGGTTACACCTAATATACAGTACATAATACTAGTCTAATACACAGCACATCCCACCTAACACATACCGAACTTCCGAATTTATAAATCAAATCTGAACAGAATACATCTGAATACATCCGAATTTATTCGAATCCGAAATTAATAGATTCAAATGTATCCAAATTCTAATTGATCCGAAAATGAAATTTGAAAAAAATCTGAATCAGTCCGAAACAAAGCAAAACTTATTTTTCCGCCGCCCACAAGTCTAGTGAAAATGTAATTATAGCTCTTTCTCATCAGTATTTATATTTCTGGAATTAAAGGGACTTTCTAGTGTAGTGTATTATTAGTAAATATATAACAAATTATTTTATTATGTGCTAAACATTCAAATAAACACATATCCAAAGTTGAACCTTTGAAACACCCTCATTCTGCTCCTGATGAGAATAAGAATACGCATGTATGCCTGCATCTGATTGGTTCAAAAGCTGTATCCTCACATGGAATTACACAGGAGCACAATTTTGAATTTGTATATAACCCAGAGATAAACACACAGTTTACAGCTGCAAACACTGGAGGGGAAGAATATTTTTTCTTTGATTGTTTTTATTTAATAGTACCTCAGTCTTAAACCTCCTTCCAGTCAAATAAATGATGCACTTGAACTATCTTGTGTTCTGAAAGGGTTAAGATTGTAGTATTGAAGAAGCATCAGGGTAGAATTCCACATGAGAGAAGGATTCGTTGGATTGCGATCAGTTTGGTCTTGTCCATAAAATATGCACAAAGCCCTAATCCTACCTGGATTAGTTTTAATGCTCAAAAGTGAGCATGACGGATCTTGCACATAACTGCTTCAAAGCTTAATGATTAGATATGGCAGAGAAATTCTTCTGGAAAAGTTAAAGATGACAGAAACATTATTTTAACATAAATATATAATAATAAAAAAGGTGTTGCAGAAAAAGTTATTCAACAAGGTCCTAAAACTGAATAAGATCAAATTCATCCTGCTCACAGGACAACAAAAGAAAATGTACTCATGTCTTTAATTTCCATGTTAGCAACACGCCAAAACGTATGGTTGCTATCTCCGTTTTCCCATATAGTCTAGGTTTGGAATGAGTTAACACAACAAAATCATTCAATCACAATACTCAGCGCGTATCACAATTATCTTGGTTGTTTCTATATAAAGGGACAGTCTACTCCAGAATTGTTATTGCTTAAAAATATAGATAATCCCTTTATTCCCCAGTTTTGCATAACCAATACTGTTATATCAATATACCTTTTTCATCTGTAAATACCTTGTATCTAAGCCTCTGCCCCCTTATCTCAAGTGTTTTGACAGATTTGTATTTTAGCCAATCAGTGCTGACTCACAAATAACTCCACGGGAGTCAGCACAATGTTTTCTTATGGCACACAGAAACTAGAGCTTTCTAGCTGTGAAAAACTGTCAAAATGCACTGAGATAAGAGACAACCTTTAATGGCTTGGCAATTAGCATATGAGCCTGCCTAGCTTTAGCTTTCAACAAAGAATACCATTAGAACAAAGCAAATTTGATGATAAAGGTAAATTGGAAAGTTGTTTAAAATTGCATATCCTATTTGAATCACAAAAGTATCATTTTGAATAGACCGTCCCTTTAAAGACATTAAACACACTTTGAGATTGTAATATAAAATGTTCAATTGTGCATAGTAAAGCAATTTAGCAATATTTATTGCCCCTTTTGTGTCATTTAACTATAAATTGTAAGTTCTCTCATGCTTAGGGCACACTGCAGATTTATCAAGGCTAACCCTCCTACATATATATCTCGAATTGGCTTCAGCAGATAAGAACTGCAAGACAATGCTGTTTTTGTAAACATTATGGGGCCAATTTATCAAGCTCCATAAATTTTGCAGCTTGAGGATTAATCTGGAGAACAATTAAATTTTGGCCTCAGCAGAAACATGGACATCCAATTTATAACCTCCCTCCCAACTGTTCCACATCCTGTGAGATTGTCACTGGTTTAGAGGTATTACCCACTGTCTGGACATGCCCACATATTGCATGGGCATCCTCACATCACACCTTTAATCCTGCCCTCAAGCTGTAAACCTAGCCTTACCACTGTGGTCCCATCCACAAATTTCTGGTGGGCCAATACTCACAACGACTTTAACCTCCCACATCCCAGGCAGGTAGCATCCAGCAAATGTTAGGAGGTATGTTATAGTGCTTCAGAAAAGTGTAGTAACTCTAAACTGCTGCTTGCACATGTCCCCAGCAGAGATATCTGTTTTAGCTACCTAAAGATTGGAAACTACCCTTGTGAAATGAGCCTTTAGACCCAGAAGAACTGGTGCCTTTATTACTTGAGAAATTACAATGATGCACTGATAAAGTAGGTGGAAAATTATAACCTTTTCCAGTATATAGATAAAATGGCCTTTGTAATATTCTTGTGAAATCATAACTAGCCTGTGAGTTTGTGTCTATTCTTTTTTCTGATTCCCTAAAGAAGGAACCAGGGACATTTTCCATATAACTGAAAGTATAAAAGAAAATGGAGGACAGATAAAGGAAAATACCATGTTATGGAGATGGTGCCTACTACACACACATATGAAGCAGACACAAACTAACAAACTTAACTATCTGATCCCAGAAATCCAAGGCCACCAAGGATATCATTTGTGTCCCCAGTGCTGGGCCAGATGATGAAAAATGGTTCTGGTGACATTTCCCTCATCTGGGAGATAGTCCACCTGGCAATGGCTTCTTCCCAGCAGGTTCAATTTTTTAATCTCCAGAAGGTGTGTTATTGTCCACTGCAGAAATTATTTGACTTCCTGGACTTTCAGAGCTTCTCTGGAATCTGATATGAAAAACTACTGAAGTCTTCCACTACTGGCCTTTATGAATATAAATCTCCAATTATGGTGAAAAAAAGAGGAATCCAATTTAAATATGCCTCTCAGTACAGATATTATAAGTGATAATTGATTGTCAATGCACTATATTATTTACGTATATCACATATGTACACGTCTATAAGTCATGAGAGTAAACCTCTTCTACTTATTCTTAAATATATTTGGAGAAATGTAAAAATAGTTTGTAGAAAGATCACACTGCTGTTGTTAATTGTGGTGCATAGCAGAAGAAAGATAATGCCTAAAATTTACGGTATATAACTGGAATACTGAAGAAAATGAAAACCAATGTTACTTTATCTTTTCAATGATATGGTATAAAACTATTGTATAGCCTTAAAAGACTGAATTGTAGTTAATTGGGCATCGCTAAAGGGTTTATTAACCATCTCAGTGATCAGTGACCACTTCCTTTCAACCTGGACTATCACAAAGAGAGGAGAAAAATGTAATACTGTACCCTGATCATGATTGTAGCATCCTACAGACATATACAGTATACAGTATACTGTGTATCTAAGAAGGTTAAACACTACAAATGAATACATCCCATGATGCATCACTTTGGTACTCCAAATGGTAGTCCAATGTGTTATATAGTATTTGATATATGGGTGGAGCTTTGTTGCAGTAGGAAGCTGAAGGGACCTCTGCTTTTGGTCCATCCATTTCCTGTTTAATTGTTTTTGCATAATGGCAGAATCTCCTACCTGATCTGCTCCCATGAATAGAATATCTCAACACACAATCAAAATTGTTCAGGGATGTCTGGGTACCATTTTTTCTAATCTGGAGCTGAGCTTTCTTGTACTGATAAGGAAATTAAGAAATGAGGCCCATGGATCAAAATCTTAGTGGCATGGAGATAATTGACACAAACTTGTTTGGCTTTTTTATTGGTATATTTTAATGTAGGTAGCACTCATTCATACCCAGAACTCTGTGTAGTGAAATAAACAACTCTTAAATGAAAATTTATTTAAGGGACTGTGCATTAATGGATTTTCTTAGATAATTCTACCAAGCAAGAGAGCTTTGGATAATCGGGTCCATGATGACTAATCTGTGTGTCACACAAGTGGACGATACAGCTAGCAAGTGGTTTGGTTATAGTGCTGTTGTACATAAACACGTTTTGGGTGGTATTGGAGATGTGGGAAGAACTGCTTATGGTCCCTTGAAATAAATAACCATTTAGTAAATTAGAAAGTTCTGAGCATTCTGAGAGGAATTTTCTTGACCTGAGGATGGTAGCTTAGACATTCTTAAGATATTAAAATAGTCCAAACTCAAAGGGCACATATACTATTTATTAACAAACCAACTAACAACATGAGCTTGTGAATGTATTACTGGAGAGGCTAAAATCATAGAATCACACATCAGTTCATTGAATTCTAGTTGCCAAGCAGAAAATTGGATTGTTTTGACATAGAGAGCTTGACGTTAAGAGATTTAGAAGTCAAGAGGAACACTAAGAAATATATAAGCTGCACAGGAAATGTTGAAGGTCTCCATTACAGTCGGCTAATTATCAATTGCTAGTTATAAATGTACAAATATAACTGGATTGTGAAGGCTTTTTCAGAGTAATTTCTACTCTGAAATATGTGTAGTGTTTAGTAGAATAGGTGTTACAGAAGAGCATACAATATTTATTGATGTACAGTATGTATATTTTGTTTCCAGTAAGTTCTATTTCTGTTTGAGCAGGAGAAAGTAAAGTATGAAGATATTGAGCTGATCAGGTCTACAAATTTTGTTTGCACACAAGTGCACCCGTTTACTTTCAACTTATAATACTCGTGCAAGTTAACGCAGCCGCCATACTGATTATCACAACCCACGCTAACTTTATCGTGCCACTTGTAATCTAACCCATAGAGGCCTATTTATCAAATGTCTGTTGGACCTGATCCGACAGTGCGGATCAGGTCCGACAGACATCGCTGAATGCGGAGAGCAACACGCTCTCCGTATTCAGCATTGCACCAGCAGCTCTTGTGAAATGCTGGTGCAATGCCGCCCCCTGCAGACTCCAGCAGGGGGGTGTCAATCAACCTGATCGTACTCGATCGGGTTGAATTGTGGCGATCTCTGTCCGCCTGCTCAGATCAGGCGGACAGGTTATGGAGCAGCGGTCTTTAGACCGCTGCTCCATAACTTGTGTTTCCGGCGAGTCTGAAGACTCACCAGAAACACTGGCCCTCAAGCTCCGTTCGGAGCTTGATAAATGCGCCTCATAGAGAACTTAAGACTTGTGCAGGCTCTTGAGTTCCTATGAGACCACATAGATTTACTATTCAACAAAGGATACCAAGATAACAAAGCAAATTTGATAACAGAAGCAAATTGGAATTTAAAAAAAAAAACATGGTCTGTGTATGTGTGTGTGTGTATGTTTGTGTACTAATATATATATATGTGTGTATGTTTGTGTGCTAATATATATATATATATATATATATATATATATATATATATATATATATATAACGTAGCAGGGATGTGCACTCTCACCTTAAAAGCATCTACCAGGATGCTAGTGAATAATTATAAACAGCATAAAAGAAGACTTGCACTCACTGCATTTTTTAAACTTTATTTTTACTGTGACCATGTGGTTTTGAAGAGAATACAAAAGATGTGGGAAGATAATTGATTTAATTAGGTTAACCCATGCCGTAATAGATAGTGGGAAGGCGGCCCACAATTGAAGATCCATTTCAATCTTTTGAAACAATGGTGTATAGTTTGACTTATACCAATGTTTAGGATTTTTGTGTAGCTCCAAACCCAAGTATTTAATAGCATTTACTTTAAACGGGATCCTGGGCAGAGGGACAAAAGGTTTACCTACACACATTAACTCACTCTTCTCTAGATTGACTTTATAGCCTGAAAAAGAAGTAAATTCTTCAAGAGACTGCAAAATAATAGGAATTGACTGGTGAATATTGACCAAGAACAGCAAAATAACATCAGCATATAGAAGTGTCTTAAGTTGCTGAGTACCAAGAGGGACCCTTATTAATATGTCCCTAAATCAAACTGCTAAGGGGTCCAGTGCGATATTAAAAAGTAGGGGAGTTAAAGGGCAACCTTGTCTTGTGCCTCTCTGTAATGTTATTTTGGGAGATAGGGTCCCATTAATAAGTAAGAAAGATATTGGTTTTTTATAACGTTTATGAACAAATTGAACAATATTTTCTTTAAACCCAAAGTTGGCTAAAACCCTGAAAAGATAACCCCAAACGATAGAATCAAATGCTTTAACTTCATCTAGGGATAGAATAGCTATGTTTTGCCAGAGGGGCTTCTTCCTACCTTGATCCACATTCCAAGCATAATCCAAAAAATTGACAACTTTACTTATGTTTTTTACTGAATTCCTTGATGCCACAAATCCCGTCTGGTCTGGGTGAATACGTTTATGTAGACAAGAGGAAAGTCTTAAAGAAATAATAAACGTTAATATCTTAGAATCTGTATTTAACACAGAAATAGGCCTATACGAGGCCGGATCCTCTGGGTTTTTACCTTTCTTAACAATAAGAGAAGGGGCTTGTGTCCGGGCAGCCGCCATGATAACACGCACATACATTGTTCCACAGACCAGAAACGGTTAACTGAAAGGTAGCTGCATCGAAAGATGTAAAAACTGTGTTATTCATACCAAATGGAACCCCAGATTGGATATCTTAAAATCTTATGACGGGACAAATCTAAAATGGAGTCTGAAGCCATAACCCTATTGTAGCAGCTGTTCCATAAGCTGGAAATTCATTACGCATCCCTCATACTGAGTATGAGAGCCGAACGGGGAGCTGAGATCACCTTTACTAATCCAGCCCTGTCATCAGCAAGCTTCCCTGTCATGTTTGATGAGAGCAACGAGGGGGATCAGTACGCTGAACTAGAGGAGGCTGTCAGCATAAATACATAACCAGACATGGAAGGATAGGCCCTGCAAGATCTCGGTCCTACAGATATTGCACCACACACGCGATCAGGCACTGAAGTGCAGATGACAGTAGAGAGGCAAGACTCGAGTGCCCTGGAGATGCGGCTGATCAAAGGGGTGCTAGAAATAAGCTGTGAACCGGAGTGCATAGAAAGCACAGTATTGAGATCCGCATATTCCCAATCAAGCCTTCCCATGATCTGTCAGTCCCGATCTATGGTCTCCACCCTAAAAATCACTGACTCGCTTCTGGATTCCTATTATGAGTCCTGTACCTTGGTGTTCCCCTGGGCCTATATATCCCCCGATATGATCTACCAGAGGAACGCTGCTTCATCAATACCAGCAAGAGGTACAGGGAGAGGAATGAAGGGTCCTTAGAACCCAGACAAGAGGTAATCAACACTTCTATTTACAGTACTCCCACTGAACAACCAGCTCTGGAACTCAGATATCTTTGCCACAGTACATACCTACAAAGTCCTGGGACTCACCCACAAGCACAACAGAAGTGGGATAATGTGATCAGGACCTTAGCATGGTGATAAGATGACTGAAAGCTTGGTTACCTATGACGTCTGGACAACCTATTTACACCCTACTTACATTTTGAGATCACGCACTGGACATATGCCTAGACCCCGCTTGGGAATTGACTGACCCTTAGATGAAGGCTAAGAGCCTGAGAACTGGGAAAAAGTTGTTTACTCTGTATCCATGTGTCATCCAGCTTTAGTTAAAACTTTCCTATGCTCACGTAGAGACCTAACATTTGGGACATTTGACTCAATACCCCTGATGGGAGTGGGCTAGTAATATAATATATTAGTCTCCCTAGGCTCTATTTCTAGCTCTTCCTGGAGGCAACAATATGTATGTAGATTCTTATATGTCAACTGCAATGCTTTATGTATGTAACAGGGTCTGAATCCACATTATTAGGCCAATTTTTACTGTTATTCTCTTTGATTAATGTTAAGTTCCCTTAATGGTTTCCGTTTACTTTAACTGGGTTACATGATGCTGAGAACTGATTATTCATCCTGGTGATACGTTTACTTGGGTTAGGTTTTTGTTTTTTTCTACTATATTAGATACACTAGAGTAGCTCACCTCAATGGGCACATATCATGCAGTAAGAAAGGCTGGTTTCCTTGGTATATTACTGAATCCTTGTTACAAGCTCTTTTTCAGCTTATATTATTTTGCTGCACCCTATGCTAATTAACATTTTCTCCAAAGCTAAGGAGAAATATTTTATCCTAGGTCCCTTGACCTCTACTTTGATGTGACGTGCACATAATACACATGCACATTTACGCATCTATCTAAGATAAAGTCATTTGATGGCCTAACTATGTACCCTGCCTCTCACTTATACCAACTAGGCAGCATTTCCACTAACCCCATCAGCTACTCTCCTATACCCATGGGATCCCATTACCATTTGAATTAGTTGGCAATCCCACCTGTAAGGAATACTCTGCAAGCTTTATTATACTCACAACTCTAGATATTAGTATCTGTTTTACACAAGTCATTATCAGGATAAACCCTCTACTCCTGTTGTCAAGCCCCTCTCCTCCATTTCCCACCGGCCCTTATTGCCTGCGGGTCATACTCCTACTCCCTTTACCCTCATCGCCTATAAGTGGCAACTCCCCAGGAGGGGGGCACATACAGAAGCCCTCTGTCCTCAACCAACTGCTGAAACACTAGAGGCTGAGATATGCTATACTTTATATTAGCCGTATTCAGGGAGTCTACATAAGAGATATATACCGTTACCTCTAATATAGGTACCTATACGAGATAAGGCTTAATGGGCTGTGTGGATTTAAAAAAAAATTCCTTATTTACAGCGCTCCTAACTCATCCTATTATACATAGCCATATGCTAGAATCTAAACTGGAAGATAGAGAACTGTCTTAGGTTGGCTACTGTTCATGCTATAGGCTTGTTATATATATCCTATAGTAATAGTTTACTTCTTTGCCTATTCTTTTTACTAATATAGGCAAGATCTGGATTTCAGCCAGCAGGTTTCACAGTATTCTATTGTTCAGCTCATGTACTACTATGTCCTCCCACACATGTTACCTACATCTGTTACTAACAGACCATTTTTGTACCAGGCTATAACTTTGATCTCCACATATTGAGAATATAGGTACACTAGTGTAACCCTTGTGAGACATAAACACAGATCTTCGTGTGTATTTGCATATCTTTATTAAAGTAATAAGATCTAAGATATTTATACACCCTGATCCAGTTCTGGTCATGTTACTTTTCGGAAAATATAAATTTTTGGATCAGTAATATCCAAATTGTATGTCAGCCTTTTAGAAAAGGTGATTAAGATACAACTAAGGTGTAATGGTACAAGTACTTTTATGATACACAGTTTTTATCTGTAAAGCTGCAAATTAGCTCTAGACAACAACAGTCCGGTATTTTACTGTTAGTGACTCTTGATCACACTCACTGTAAATGTCTAAATTATGGGCCTATGCTCCCATTTATTCTAGATTTACCATTAGAGACTAAAAAGCACTTATTTCCCAGCAGTCCAAACATGGTCTATATATAACAGTCACCTAACATGATATCATCTTATCCTATTAAATAGGGTCCGTGCTCTATGGCACAGGTATTCTACACCTAACTTATATGTCTCTGTATAATATTACCTCCTATAGTCATATAGCCTGTGTCACACATTTATATTACTATAGGCCAGGATGGCCACGTTCTTTAGCAATTATGATACATATATTCCATTATGGAAAATTATCCCTCTAAGCCTTTATACCCATAGGGGCCCATGTATCAAGCTCCAAACGGAGCTTGTGGGCCCGTGTTTCTGTCGAGTCTTCAGACTCACCAGAAACAGCAGTTATGAAGCAGCGGTCACAAAGACCGCTGCTCCATAACCCTGTCCGCCTGCTCTGATGAGGCGGACAGGAATCGCCGGAAATCAACCCAATCAAGTACAATCGGGTTGATTGACACCCCCTGCTGGCAGCCGATTGGCTGCGAGTCTGCAGGGGGCGGCGTTGCACCAGCTGCTCTTGTGAGCTGCTGGTGCAATGCTGAATACGGAGAGCGTATTGCTCTCCACATTCAGCGAGGTCTTGCGGACCTGATCCGCACTGTCGGATCAGGTCCGCAAGACCTTTGATAAATAGGCCCCATATGCTCTTACACCCTTCTCCATCTTAACACTTATACTCCAGGCAATAATTTAGAGCACTACACATAGCGGATACATGTCCAACGCCTAGAATAATAGAAAGTTATTTTCATTTGTCAGCCATCTTCTTCTCCATTCCATTAAGTCTATAATGAGCCAAAGAGAGATTTTTCTAAGCCATATAATAATAACACTGTTGTATTTCTAAAATACCCGGACACGCCCCCTCCTCCCACCCTAACTTTAAAGCAGCTCTCGCCTGCTGATTTACCCCATTTCTTATTAATTGGCCGAAGAGTGGCCGAAGAGTGGCCTCCTCGTAACTACCATTTACCACCCATTTACCGCCTCATCTGACCCTTTAGAGGTCAGTAATGTAGTTACCTCAATTCTATCACCTTTAAGAAAAAAGAGGTTCCATTTATGTGTACTTCATCTTATTAGTGACGCTTGTTTGCATGCTATTATCTAATTCATCTCAATATATATGCTTGACTTGCAAGTCATTATTTGTACACTGTGAATTTTGAAACATGGCAATGACTTGGTCTGACAATATTCTGTATTCTTATCTTTTCTGGCATGGTATGAAAACCTCAATAAAAAATATTTATTTCAACAACAACAAAAAAATAGGCCGAAATAGGATTATCCGCCATATAATAATAGTTAAAAAGATTCTCTAATACTGGAAGCAGATCTTCACCTAGACATTTGTATAGTTCTGCTGGCAGACCATTCGGTCCTGCTGCTTGGTTAAATTTTAAATTATCTATAGCTTTGCTTATCTCTTCTTTAGTGATTGGAGCATTAAGCAGGTTCAAGTACTCCAATTGAAATTGAGGAATCTTTATCTTCAACCAAAAGTTATCTTGATTATCATGATTAATATCCACTCTGGAATAGAGTTGTTGATAATAGCTAAAGAATACCTCACAGATTTCCTTAGTTTCCGTAAATCGACCTTCTCTACTTTGAATAGCTGAAATGAAATTTTTCTTCTTCCTGTTTTTGGTGAGCCTGGCTAGATATTTTGACGAGCAGCCATGGAAACCTCTAAAATGAAGATTTACTTTTAGTTCTTCTAATAATTTTTGTTTTAGAAAGAGATCTCTCTTTCCTGCTTTCTGTATTACTGTTCCAATTTATCAGAGATCGAACAGAATAGTATCTTCTATATACATTCCTGACTTTATTGGCTAGTTGGATTTCCACAGCTCTGCTCTTTTTATTCCATATACTTAAATATGCCTTGATTTCCCCCCGAAACACTGCTTTAAAAGCTTCCCAAAAGACTTCCGTTTTATTAAGATATGCCCTATTATGAGAGAAATACTCCTGCCACTTATGTTTTAACCAAATACCGAATCTGGGATTGGTATACAAATATCGGGGGGAAAAAGAAAGCAGAAGTTTTAGGCCTATCTTTAGCTAAAGCCGGAAAAAATAAAGAAATAATTGTGTGATCTGATACCAAGATATCTCCAATCCCTACTTCCATTTTAAGACCAGAGATTCAGTAATTAAAAATAAGTAAATTCTAGAAAACGTTCTATGTGCTTTAGATTCGCAAGACAACAACTGGATATTGGGATTTTTAATCCGCCATGTCAATCAATTTTAAATTATGACAGAAATTCTTAAAATATTTTGAACTTTTCTTATATTCTGACATATTTTTATTAGAAAGCCTGACCAATTCTGGACAGAGTGTCATATTGAAATCTCCCCCCAATATTAAATTCTCACATATGAAAGGAAATAATTTAATTTTCATTTTTTCACAGAACTCTACAGAAAATGTATTCCGTGCATATAAATTGCACAATACAAATTTCGTGTTTTTTTTCTTTCTGTTTTTACTTTTTATTGAACATAATTTTATTCCATAACTTGTGCATATTATTGAATTATTCAAGTCAGACAATTGATGCGTTCTGCCTATGCTTTTGGAGTATCAATACAATTATAATAGCACTGTGGGAGTACAATTTTAAACTTTCTACTAAAAGTTAAGTTTAATTATTTACTGGATTTTCCCTCTTCATGGGTCAAGGTATTGAGTGATATGATTGTGATTCTTTAAAATGAATGTAAAATTGAATGAATAGGTGCCCAGTTTCCAAAAACACCATCAAAACAGGGGCACCCTCACTCACCAAACTCCACACTGCAGAGTTCCTGTTTCTTCAAATACCCCTTCTCCATGAAACCCAGAACGGCGATCCCCCGCCCCTCAGCCCCCCCGCACCCACCAAAACAACGACAAAACCGGCCTACCCCAACCATGGCGTGGCCTCACGTGATGGGCACTCTGGGGTGTATGCCATAATTGGAGGAAGCCAGCCCCACCACCGCCGAGGCAAGCACAGAGGAGCCGCAGGCAGAGGACCGCCGGCCCGGGCCCCCCAAAGAAATAAGGCAAGTATAAAAAAAAAACGCTACAATGCAAAGTTCAATGAACGAAAGCGCCCCCGCTCCCAATAGTATCCTCAAAACTGGGCACTCATTCACTCAAACCTAGATTCCCCTTTTTTTTCCCCAAATAATTTTTATTAAGGTATTTAAGGAATACAGACTTTGAATACATTGCAGTTAGCAAACTGCGCATGTCTAATAATACATAAATGATATAGGACAACATATAAATGCCATCAGATATAACACATCGAAAAGAAAGGAATTATTGCAGGATTATGCAATATCTATGAATGTACATTTGTCTCAAGATGAAATAGTCTGTCTGTAGACTTAAGAATATAATAGAGTACTTTACTTTATAATAAACAATCTATACATTTGCCTTTCTCCTCTTAACAATAATAAAACAAAAGTGGGATGGTATCCCTAAAGAATAGATTAGGCCCCTCACAGACCTCTAACCTGGTACTTTGTACTATGTGGGAATCGGGAGGAGAACATGAATATCAGATAGGGTTTCTAGGGGATGCATTTTCCCGTGCTTACCAAGTAAGCCGAAGGTAGGGGGGGCAATTAGGCTTCTAAAATAATACTAGTAGAGGAAAAAAAATGTGTAAGCTAAGGGTTAAAATATAATATATTGAGAGAATCAAGTATTCTATGGGTCTACAGTAATAAAAAGATCAAACAGCAAGTACTATACACAGTTAGACCCCTCACTAGTTGCAATTTATTTTATGACAAAGTTAGTAATAAACAAATAAAAAACAGAACAAATAAAATAGAAGCCAACAGGATACACCATATTAACCCCACATGATCAATAGCATTCTAGATAGTGCCTTATGAAACTAGATATAAATTTATATGAAGAGAGAGTTATCATCTATTAATTGTCCCATACAGAGATTATAGTCTCATCTGGAGTCCCAAATTACTTACATAAGGGTTATAAGTGTACTGGTAACGACCAATATAAAAAGATGGCTTTTAGGGCAAGTAGAGATTGAAACATTATAGGGATTCCTCTTTAAAATTCTAGTTATGATCTAGACTGCGCCATCTTGGCCGCTGACGGCACAGCAAGACAACAATTACTTGTAGGAATCTCGGCATAAATATAGTAGCCCCCTCAAAACACGCCAAATTCGTACAAACATATTACCTGCAGTGACATGTAAGAAGCTCCTAATGAATGAGCGTCAGGCTAGGAAAATATTATATAACGGTTTCACCACATGTAACCTATACAATCATCTTAAATCTACGTGGGCGTGGGAGAGTTTTTGTATATGAATTTAACTAGTTGTTTAACAGTATAACTTGTTACACCTTAAATATTTCAAGTCACCAGAAATGGTAACATGACATAGTAGCACCAATAGGTGGACCTTTATACTAGTTATGAGCCATAGGCAGAATATTTCTCAAACATATTAAAAAAAAAGCATGCATACGCTGGGGGATCTCATATAGGTAATATTTGAGAGATCGTTGCAGCATTAAACTCCAGGTGGCGATGTTAACCTGTCAAAAACATACCTTAGGGACAACATTTATAAACATACTAAACAAGTTATATTGACCAACAGAGAAAAACGTAACTGACAGTTATCAAATTATATACAGTCGCCATCATAGTAGGGCTCAGAATTCCAAGGCCACAGGTTCTCTGGGAGGTCACTCGATCAACCCATTCCTTGCCTTGGAAGCCGGTGGCTCTCGGCTGTGGTATGCGGCCATGCTTGCCCAGATAGATAAGTAGGGTACATTTGTATCATAACATCAGGTAGTTTGTCCCAAGTTACTAAAGGTCTCCATGGCTTATCATGCCTGTTGTCTCGGACTCCCCAAGTCTCAGAGTCAAATGGCCATAAGTGCCAAATCCGGTAAGCGTCTAGGCCTCCTTCAGAGATAATCCTGGCGTCATTGAATTGCAGCTCACCAGAAAGGTCGACAGATGCCTTCCGCTTCTGCATCAGTCTTATAGGTGATACATCTCGATCCTTCTCCCATGTCACGCCACAAATATCTGTGCCGCTATCCTAAGCGTATAGCCCGTGGAATGTTTAGGGCTAGTGCCGCTTGCAGGTCCAGTGTCCCATGTTACCTCCGGTAGTATGACGCATTCAATGCGAGTGATCTGGGATAGGGAGTCTAATTCTCTTAGGAGTGATTCCTCTAGCCTCGCACAGAGTCATCATTATCACAGAAATATCCTCCATGTTGAGGACTTAACTGGAATATCCTGGATCAGCTATGACTCTAGTGGCTCCTTCTGTAGTGTTGATGTAAATGGATTTAGTAGTCTAGGCCTCCTAAGTAGCCATGCAATCTCATCCAGTGGTAAATAATAAAAATGTGAGCATACAGTATGCTCTAGTCTTCTGCCCCGTAACGATACCTTATTTTGTCATAGATATCTTATAGATGGGTCATAACTATCGTTATATTTTAGCTATTTATCTGCAAAAAAAAAAAACTAAAAAAAGTCAGGAGCTCTCATGATGCACATCTTGTTGCTTCGGCTGCTGGCTCTGCCCCCCCCCCTCTCCGTATTTTTTATTTTAATTTTGAAGAAGAATAAATCTAGCAAAGGTATCTATTTCTGTTCTTATTATATTATATTCAAGTCCTTTATTAAATAAAACGACCACACCACATTTTCTATCAGCCCCGGTCGTAGTAATCACTTCCCCACATATTTTATCTTTAATTTGGTTGCTTCTTGCTCATTTAGATGTGTCTCCTGCAAGAAAACAATATCAGGTTTTTGTTTAGCAAGGGTTTTGATAACCAATTTACGCTTGATGGGGGAAGATATTCCTTCAACATTCCACGACAAAATATTCATTCCCTCCACCATTTAAAATCTCAGAATTAAGATATACCAATTGTTGCCTAAACGGAGAGGAACGGGAAGAAGGAGAGAGAAAAAAAAAGATAAATATAAAAACAAATTAACAGATATATCCATTGAAAGCATAGATATCTCGGCCTACGCTACATATATATCCAGCATTGTGTATCGACTGTAGCGTATTCCCTCTAAATA
The DNA here is from genome assembly GCF_027579735.1 of Bombina bombina. Lineage (NCBI taxonomy): Eukaryota > Metazoa > Chordata > Amphibia > Anura > Bombinatoridae > Bombina > Bombina bombina. Next base: position 34,773,644 of record NC_069508.1, on the reverse strand, counting down.
TCTTAACCTGATAAACCATAAAGTTAAATTCATAGCGTTTATTTAGAACTTATGAATTCTTTAACTTCAGCCACATCATTAAAAGTGAGTTGTGCACCATTATCTTCAACTATAATTCGAGCAGGATAAATCTAACAAGCTTTTATGCCCTTATTAATTAATTGGGTACAGTGTGGGGCCATTAATTTCCTTTTAGAGGAGGTCTCAATAGAGAAATCTGGAAACAGAAGCACTCTATTATTTCCAAAAATAGGGGGGTCAGCCTTTTTAAATAATTTGAGTATTTCTAATTTATCTTGAAACTTTAAAAGTTTAAATATACACATTCTGT